>NC_062268.1:11758344-11960821 GCF_916048215.2 Malus sylvestris
AAATGTTCATCTCATGTGGCATGCGCTTCAGTGCAACTCATAATAGACAACACCAACTTGATACGACTTACGAATATTTATCCGAGCATAATGTGTCCAAACTTACCCATAACTATGTCACAAAATTCTTACTAACAATATGATATATTGTGAGGAACATTTATTATACAAAGCAAAACATCAATGTTGCAATATTCGTTGGTTGTTCACAAATTTATGCTACAATTTCTCCTCGCTTAAATTACGATTCCACTGTATGCATAGTGAAATGAATTTCTCATTGGGATAAAATATTTGAGCTAATGAAAGTTATTTGTGATGTTGCAAGGGATCAATGACAATTTAAGCATTTAAGTTTGTATGTAAACCTGCAACCATGGGCGGACAGTGCTCTGCATTTGAGGTTGCAACCGTCCTACCATCTGAAGAATAAGCATCCTATCCAAATCTTCTTTGTGAGGATTCTGGGATCCTTTAATCGAGTCAATTCATCGTACATTAAGCGGTCATAAATCATTCTAAATTTTTTTATTTAAAATTGAACATAAATAGTATTTGACAAAAATTGACTGTACTATTTACAATGAACGGACACGATTAAATGATTATCTGGATCCTCACAAAGACAATCCGAAAATGGTCTTCATTCCCCTTTTAATACCATCAAGTCCACAGTGTCCTTCTATAGAAAGTAACCTATAAATTGTTTTATCTGTTTAAGAATTATTTGACAAGAACTATATATTTTGGATTTAATACAGATAAACTAATTTTGATAAGTATTTTCTATAATTATGTAAATTTATATATCACAATGTCTTTTTTCTGTAAAACATTTTTCTAATAAGTTTTTGGGAGAATAAAAAATAATTATTTCCAAAGATTCTTCTACTCTCAAGGAGACCAATCTTCAATTTGAGTGATTCTTTTCACTTCCTAATTTAATTTTTTTCTTGTAATATCTGATTTAATAAAATTGTTAATGGGGATTTTTGGGGTTTCGATGCTCACATCAGCACATTGTTAAAGGAACATTAAAGAGAAAAATATTTGCCTACTAGAACGAGTGAAATTCAAATTACATTTCAAAGTGTTTCATAGTCTGTCGGTCGTTCACGCATAGACCAACAAAAACATGTCACGAGGAACCCTCTTGTATTAGTAAACGCACTTACTAGGTGAATAAAACGTATAGCATATAACTTGCATATTTTTTGTTCAGCTGATGAACATAACCTGCAGCGCTTTCCGGGAGTCTACCCGCAGCAGTTTTTTGTACCTGCGCATGAGACTCAGATTCTTGCTGAAACATCTTAACCAGCTCTTGATGCTCTCGTTTTCTAACTTCAGCACAACCCCTAACAAGACATGAATGGCCGAAAACAGAGCAAATGCACTTGGCGATCCTTCGTTCCCCGGTATTATCGCCATCGTTCCCCAGCATTCCACCGATGTTGATTCCAAAATGCCTGGTGATGATAGAATGAACAAGGCCACGACCACCAAAAACTCCCAAGTTACGTGTCACCATGAGGCTTTTGTCCTAAAATTTGTAGTATTAGTAAAGCGTGAGATCCCCACTTTGTAAAAATCTGACAAATCGAATTGTGAAATAGATCTCGTAAATGAAATCATACACACTTCTCATAACAAAGAGAGAACATAACAGTAGAAAATGTTCATCTCATGTGGCATGCGCTTCAGTGCAACTCATAATAAACAACGCCAACTTGATATGACTTATGAATATTTATCCGAGCATAATGTGTCCAAACTTACCCATAACTATGTCACAAAATTCTTTCCAACAATATGATATATTGTGAGGAACATTTATTATACAAAGCAAGACATCAATGTTGCAATATTCGTTGGTTGTTCACAAATTTATGCTACAATTTCTCCTAGCTTAAATTATGTTTCCACTGTATGCATGGTGAAATGAATTTCTCGTCGGGATAAAATATTTGAGCTAATGAAAGTTATTTGTGATGTTGCAAGGGATCAATGACAATTTAAGCATTTGAGTTTGTATGTAAACCTGCAACCATGGGCGGACAGTGCTTTGCATTTGAGGTTGCAACCGTCCTACCATCTGAAGAATGAGGATCCTCTCTAGATCTTTTTTGTGACGATTTTGGGATCCTTTAATCGAGTCAATTCGTCGTACATTGAGCGGTCAGTAATCATTCTAAAATTTTTATTTAAAATTGAACATAAATAGTATTTGACGAAAATTGACAGTACGATTTACGATGAACGGACACGATTAAAGGATCATTTGGATCCTCACATAGACAATATGAAGATGATCCTCATTCCCCTCTTAATACCATCAAATCCAGAGTGTCCTTCTATAGAAAGTAACCTAAACTGTTTTATCTGTTTAAGAATTATTTGACAAGAACTATATATTTTGGATTTAATACAGATAAACTAATTTTGATAAGTATTTTATATAATTATGTAAATTTATATATCACAATGTCATTTTCCTGTAAAAACATTTTTCTAATAAGTTTTTGGGAGAATAAAAAATAATTATTTCCAAACATTCTTCTACTCTCAAGGAGACCAATCTTCAATTTGAGCGATTCTTTTCACTTCCTAATTTAATTTTTTTCTTGTAATATCTGATTCAATAAAATTGTTAATGGGGATTTTTGGGGTTTCGATGCTCACATCCGCACATTGTTAAAGGAACATTAAAGAGAAAAATATTTGCCTACTAGAACGAGTGAAATTCAAATTACATTTCAAAAGTAAATTTAAATTACAAAAATTAAAATCTAAAAGAAAAGTAATTTTCACATTCCATATATTTTGGGTCTCTGCATTCCACAACCACAAGTTGTTTCTGCTAACTAATTTCGTTTGGATTAACTAAATTTTGAGGCTAAGAAAAAGAAACGAGTGTGTGAATGTAAAAGAAGAATGTGAAATCACTTGTCGTTTGAATTCTAATATTTCCTTTTTTTTAATTGAAAAAAAAAATTATCTTTCTACTAAATAAAAATTAAAACTCCACCGTGTAAGTTTATCTTACATTGCCGGTCCCAAGCCCGGATAAAGGAGGAGGGGGAGGGCGTCAGGTAGTCGACAGCCGGCACTCCATGATTACGTCGAATCCTTATGAAAATGAATCCAGAACGAAATCGCGCTAAAGCTAGGGCGTCACCCGTAAGTGGCGCACTGTGCGGCCCGAGCACAGTGATAAGTGAGCAAGGGTCGCTGTATCTCCATCGGCACCCGGATGCAGTGTTAAATGAGCAAGGGGGCTATAGAAACTTCTTTTCGAACGACTCCACTCAAAGTTGTTTGGGAGCATATGCTCCTATCAACTTTACACGAGACACACAAAAGAAGTACTTTGATCCTATTAGACGGGGAAGGGTGAAGAAGCTAGGACAGAAGGGTAGAGTTCAAGAGAGCAAAATGCGTTTAGGAACGTGGAATATAGGAACCTTGACGGGAAAATCTATGGAAGTAGTAGAAGTTATGGTGAGGAGAAGGATAAATATTATGTGCCTATAAGAAACTAAGTGGGTTGGTCGTAAGGCAAAGGATCTAGAAAACTCAGGGTTTAAACTATGGTATTCGGGCACAAATAGAACGAGAAACGGTGTTGGCATCATCGTGGACAAGACCTTGACACAAGATGTTGTAGATGTCAAGATGGTAGGAGATAGAATCATGGCAATCAAGATTGTAATAGGACAAGAACTTATCAATGTGATTAGTGCGTACGCACCTCAAGTAGGGTTGGATACGAGTTCGAAGGAGAAATTTTGGGAAGACCTTGGAGACTTGGTGCAAGGAATTGCTCAGACGGAGAAGTTATTTATAGGAGGAGATTTAAATGGACACGTGGGCAGGGAGACAGGCAACTATGGAGGTTTTCATGGTGGCCATGGTTTTGGGGAGAGAAACGAGGATGGGGAAGCTATCTTGGATTTTGCAATGGCATATGATCTCTTCTTAGCCAACACCTTCTTTAAGAAGAGAGAAGAACATGTGATCACCTACAAGAGTGGGTCGTCAAAAACACAAATAGACTTTCTTCTAATGAGGAAAGGGGATCGTATAACTTGTAAGGATTGCAAAGTTATACCAGGAGAGAGCGTGGCTAATCAACATCGCTTGTTGGTGATGGATGTACATATCAAAAGAGTGAGAAAAAAGAACAAGACTTGGAAGTGCCCAAGGACTAGATGGTGGAATCTAAAAGAAGAAAAACAAGCCATTTTCAAAGAGAAAGTAATTACCTAGTGTGTGTGGGATAGAGAGGGGGAAGCTAACCAAATGTGGGATTCCATGGCTAGTTGTATCCGAAAAGTAGCAAAAGAGGTATTAGGAGAGTCCAAGAGCTTTGCCCCACATCAAAAGGAATCTTGGTGGTGGAATGAGGAGGTACAAACAAAGGTGAAGGCTAAGAAGGAATGTTGTAAAGCCTTATACAAGGATATGACCGATGAAAATGGTGAAAGGTATAGAAAAGCGAAGCAAGAGGCGAAGAAAGCTGTGAGAGAAGCTAAGTTAGCGGGTTATGACGATATGTATAAGCGACTAGATACCAAAGAAGGAGAGTTGGATATCTATAAACTAGCTAGAGCAAGGGAAAAGAAGACAAGGGACCTAAACCAAGTGAGGTGCATCAAGGATGAGGATGGAAAGGTTCTTGCTACAGAGAACGCGGTTAAAGACAGATGGAAATGTTATTTTCATAATCTTTTCAATGAAGGACATGAAAGGAGTGCTTCTTTAGGGGAGTTGAGTAACTCAGAAGAGTGTAGAAACTACTCTTTTTATCGTAGAATCCGGAATGAAGAAGTGGTTGTAGCTTTGAAGAAGATGAAGCATAGAAAAGCAGTTGGCCCAGACGATATACCAATCGAAGTGTGGAAAGTTTTGGGAGAGACAGGTATAACATGGCTCACTGACCTTTTCAATAGGATTTTGAAAACGAAGAAGATGCCAAATGAGTGGCGAACGAGCACTTTGGTGTCTATCTACAAGAATAAGGGCGATGTACAAAATTGCATGAACTATAGGGGTATTAAGCTAATGAGTCATACAATGAAGCTCTGGGAGAGAGTCATTGAGCATAGATTGAGGCAAGAGACACGGGTTTCGGACAACCAATTCGGGTTCATGCCAGGGCGCTCAACCATGGAGGCAATCTATCTCTTACGAAGATTGATGGAAAGATATAGAGATGGGAAAAAGGATTTGCACATGGTCTTTATAGATTTGGAAAAAGCGTATGATAGGGTCCCAAGAGACATTCTTTGGAGGATTTTAGAGAAGAAAGGAGTACGAGTAGCATATATCCAAGCTATACAGGATATGTATGAAGGAGCAAAGACTGCCGTAAGAACTCATGAAGGACAAACCGAAAGCTTTCCCATAACTATAGGATTACATCAAGGCTCATCCTTAAGTCCTTACCTTTTTGCGTTGGTAATGGATGAGTTAACATGACATATTCAAGATGATATTCCTTGGTGTATGCTTTTCGCAGACGATATAGTGTTGATAGATGAAACTCAGGAAGGGGTAAATGCAAAGCTTAACCTTTGGAGAGAAGTGTTGGAATCTAAAGGTCTTCGCCTAAGCCGATCAAAGACAGAATATATGGAGTGCAAGTTCAGTGCAAATGGAGGCCAAAACGAGTTAGGGGTGAGGATCGGAGATCAAGAAATACCAAAGAGCGACCGTTTTCGTTACCTAGGATCTATCTTGCAAAAGAACGGAGAATTAGATGGAGATCTCAACCATAGAATACAAGCTGGATGGATGAAGTGGAAGAGTGCATCCGGCGTGTTGTGTGACCGCCGTATGCCACTGAAGCTCAAGGGAAAATTTTATAGGACGGCAATACGGCCGGCGATGCTGTATGACACAGAATGTTGGGCGGTGAAGCATCAACACGTACACAAAATGGGTGTAGCGGAGATGAGGATGCTTCGTTGGATGTGTGGGCACACGAGAAAGGATAAGATTAGGAATGAGGATATCCGGGGTAAAGTAGGAGTAGCCGAAATTGAAGGAAAGATGAGAGAAAATCGGTTACGGTGGTTTGGACATGTGCAAAGAAGGCCTACTGACGCTCCGATTAGAAGATGCGACTATGGGACAAAGGTTCAGGGCCGAAGGGGTAGAGGAAGACCTAGGAAAACTTTGGAAGAGACCCTAAGAAAAGACTTAGAGTACTTGGATCTAAAGGAGGACATGACACATGACAGAACACAATGGCGTTCTAAGATTCATATAGCCGATCCCACTCAGTGACTTGGATTTTCCAAGTCTCCAACCGAGAAGTTTTCCTCACTCGGGAAATTAAGGGAACACTACCTCAACCTACATGCTCCACTCACAAAGCTTCAACATACAAGCTTCAACAAAAGAAAATTCAAAGAACTTAGCGAAGAAGGCTTTGGTGTATTTAACACAATACGTTGAAATGAATGAAAGCTTATTTATTGATATCCTCGATAAGTTACAAATATGTACATATACTTGAGTCAAAATAAACAAACAAGAGAGAGCCTTCACAAAGGTTGCTTAGGAGAAGTCTCAGCAGTCGGTAGAGCCCCAGAAAGAGAAGGCACCGGAGGGGGATCATTCGGAGCCTCAGTACTGGACAGAACCCTAGAAGGAAGAGGCATCAGAGGTTGATCATTTGGAGCTTCATTATGCGGTACAGCCCCAGAAGACGAAGGCAATAAATGCCTTTAGAACAAACCTACAAATCTCTGATGATCAAGTAAAACCTGACCATCAGATTCCTTCATCTGGTCAAGCTTCCTCTTCATGTTTGTAGCATAGTCATGTGCGAGCCGGTGCAACTGTTTATTCTTATGCTTGAGCCCTCTAATCTCCTGTTTGAGACTCATCACTTCAGCTGCCAATGATTCAACTTGGCGGGTTCGAGCAAATAGGCGTTGGGCCATATTAGACACAGAACCTGCACACTGAACACTGAGAGCCAGAGAATCCTTAACAGCCAACTCATCAGACCGTTTGGAAAATAGTCTGTTATCTTTGGGAGTGAGAAGGTTCCTGGCCACTACCGCAGCGGTCATATCATTCTTCATCACGGAATCCCCAGTTCGACATGTGCAAAGAAGGCCTACTGACGCTCCAGTTCGAAAATGTGACTATGGGACAGAGGTTCAGGGCCGAAGGGGTAGAGGAAGACCTAGGAAAACTTTGGAAGAGACTCTAAGAAAAGACTTGAGTACTTGGATCTAACGGAGGACATGACACAAAACCGAGCGCAATGGCGTTCTAGGATTCATATAGCCGACCTCACTTAGTGGGAAAAGACTTTGTTGTTGTTGTTGTTGTTGTACTAAATAAAAATTAAATTAACCATTAGTGTGCTAATTACAATACGACGCTACGGCGCTTTTCTGCCAACAAGCAACCTAAAAAACGACCCTAAAAACCTTTCTAGTCCTCGACCAACAAGCCCATCTAATCTCACCGTCAATCTTAAACCCTCAAATCTCACCCTCTCCACAGCCAGTCGATTCCTTCCCCAATCAGCCCACGCGGACGGCCTGGATATCAGTCCACCAAGAAAAGAAAAAAACGGGGTGTCGCAAATAAAAGGCAAACGATAGAGAGAGGATTTTGTAATGTCGTTTTGGGAGATTTAGAGAGAGAGAGAGAGAGAGAGAGAAAGAGAGAGGAGTGAGAGACTGAGGGTTTTGGTTTTCTGTTTGGCTGATCGGAAAATCTCTAGCCGCAAAGAAAGTTTTTTCCTGGGAAATTTTTTTCTCCGATTATATTTTTTAGGAGAGAGAGGGATGGGGAGCGAGACGAAGAATGGAGTGGCGGCAGCGGCGGCGCAGTTTCCGCCGATGACGAATAAGATTATACAGAGCCTGAAGGAGATTGTTAACTGTCCGGAGCCTGAGATCTACTCGGTGCTTAAAGAGTGCAATATGGACCCGAACGACGCCGTTCAGCGCCTGCTCTCTTTAGGTTTTTATGCTGCGCCACCACCTTTTTATTTCTCGGTCCTATTTATTATAAATCAAATTTGGATGTTTTAGGTTTGGGGAAAGAATGAAAAATGTAGGCTTTATTTAGTAATTTTTTGTTTGGATGCCGAGAAACCGTAGGAGGAGATAAACCAAATTTAAAGTTATGAATGTTGTGAAATTTTGGGTTTATTGCCGGGAAAATTAGAAGTTTGATTTTTTGTTTCCGGGAAAATTTAGAAGATTTGATTTTTCCGGAGCAAATTGGTTGCACAGGGTTGACTAACCTTGCTTGTTTTGATATTTAACCAAAATTTTAAACAAATTTATAATGGCATTGTTAGACGTTTTGGTTTACATTTTTCTTCATCCAAGCAATGCATTAGGATGATCTAATTTGTATTGTACTACTTACTGGCTGATTGCTAAGAGTGCTGATATGTAGACCCTCCCAGACCCTGCGTAAAGCGGGAGCCTTGTGCACTGGGTACGACCTTTTAGAGATGATAGAAGATAACAATTTTTATTTCAAAGACAGAAATTTATTAAGCATTGCATTTTCGATGGCGATTTAAAGAAAATCTAGGCGGTTGCTTATTCAATATTGATTTAGTAAGGTGGCCATAGCTATCCGCATTATATACATATTATATATATATGCTAATATGATTGTTATATAAGATGTCTTATTTTCTGTTTCTCTTTAGTGTGTTGCATTTAAGTTTTGTTTAATCGATGGTATTTTCTTCCGCTATCTAATAATCTCTTTAAGTCATCTTTGATTTAGTATTCTCCAAATGTGTAGATACTTTTCATGAAGTCAAGAGCAAACGTGAAAGAAGGAAAGAGGTACCCTTGCTAAAATGCGCTCCCTTTTTTCAGTGGTTACATCATTTATTTCTTTTTGTACTTTATATTTTATCTTGTTATGTCATGGTATTTTAAAAATCCCAGATAAAGGAGACACAAGACTCCAAGCCACGAGTTCACAGCGCAGGTTCAAATCGTGGTGCCAAAGGTAGTAATGAGCATACTGGTGGATGGTGTGGATCAACTCAAACTGGTTCCAATGGTATGTTGATCTTATTGTGTAAAATCACTATCTAGTTCTTGTATGAGTAGCATTGCTGTGTATTTTAGTATCACATGTTTTTAATTGTGAACTGCTTGTTTTCCTTTTGTTAGAGCCCGGTAAAGCTGCTTATAAGGGACAGAATGGGTTTGTTTCACCTCATACTCCAGCTTCTCACTTTACAGGAGGAGCCACAAGCCAGCAACCTTCATCTCAGCGGTAAGTTTAAACTGAAGTTTTAGTGTCATCTGTTTCTTATATGAAATTAGCTGTGGGGGTGACATCATGCATGAGCCGTACATTTTCCCGAGCAATTTTGCATTTGTTGATTCAGGATAGTTTACTTCCATAACTATGCATGTACGAGGGATGGGTATTAGAATATTAGTAAGTAAAGCAAAGGTGGAGAAATGTGAAAGGATAGGAGAGGGGGGGGGAAGGGGAAGGGACAGAGTGGAGCTGTCTTTTTTCCCTCAAGTTGTTTAGTTCAGTGGTTTGAACAGGGCAGGTTTCCTTGTTTTCTTTTATTGTTTTATTAATATCATAATACCCTTCTATTATTAAAGTAACTGATGAAAGAACTAGAATCAGAAACAGTTATTCAGATTAGTCAGATCTTCTTATGTACTTTTTATTACTCAATACTCATGCAAGTCATCGTTCAATATCTGCTGCAGTGAATCTTTTAGTACTTCAATAAGGCCAGGTGATGCAGTCTGTGTATCTCTACAACCTTCTACGGGAAATCAATCTACTTCCGGAACCAGCTTGGGGAATCTTTCAATGGCCGACATTGTTAAGATGGGTAGACCACCTAGCATGGGCTCACGTATTTTATCTGATACATCTTTGCATCAGGATGCATTTTCTACAAATTCATGTAATAGCCACGTTGAATCTTCCCAAACAGAGATGCACCAATATATGCACTTTCATAATCCTCGTGTGTCAGAGATAATACATAAAACTGGTGATAGTGCTGGACAGAACGATTTCCATGATGAATGGCCTGTGATTGAGCATCCAACAGCTGTAAATAGGTCATCAGCTTTAAATGCAAATCAATCTAAGTTTTATATCAATGAATCCAATGTGCCAAGGGATTACCAGTCACATAAGGTCCAACTATCAGAGGGGAATATTAGTAGCGAAAGTCTTAGTTCAGACTGTATTGCTTTTGCTTCCAGTAGACAGAAGATGGTGGATGGTTCCGGTGGAAAATCATATTATGTTGATGATTTGTCTTCCAATTCTAGTTCCGACGAATCTCGTAGGTCTGCATATGAGGATGGAAAAGGTAATTATTTTTGTGTTATATACGTATTTGGGATGATCGTTTACTCAATTACACATACGATATAAGAGATCATTGCTAATGACATTCATGATGCTAGAATCTATATCAATCCAGATCATTGTATTGTAATGGATAACATATAAAAACATTATGGTTGTTATTGTGTTGGTTACATCCATGGTTGTTTGAATTGTTAGATCTATCGTCTTCAGCTGAATGAAACACGTCTCTACATTTCTGTGTCTCATTTTTGTCAGTTTAACCTTCTTTGGCTGCTTTTAGAATTTCACGTTTAGTTCTTTTCTATGTTATGAAAGTTTTGTGACTGGTATAAGCTCAAGTTTATCTGTTACTTTTATTTGTTGACATACTAATACTTATTTTTTTTTTTGCATGGTAAAAATTGCTCCTAGCACTTTGTCCTTTAACCTTCACTAAAATTGGTAATAATAGAGGAAGTTGCTTGAGAATAGTCTAAATGTGCTTGAGTAGCCAATTGACTTTTTTTTTGCAAAATATTTTGTTTCATTTTGAAGTCCTGATACTTTTTTTATGCATCTAAACTCTGTTCGGACTAGATTTGTGGAGTTGTTGATGTTATCTTCCCTCCTAGTCCTCAACCTAAAATGTGGTATTTTGAAACTGAAAACAATGGTGCTTAGGTTTGGATTTTGTTTATGAAACTGAAATGTCTTTGATGAAGGGTTTGTGATTGTTCTGGCGGTGAAAGGTTGCTTTACCTCCATATCATATGGCTAACTGTTTGAAAGAAAGTAGTTTTGATTCTGAAATCTTATTATTGTCGCCATCCGGTAAGAAGTTTATGCTACCCTTTCTTATTGTCTTTCTTGTTCATTACTTTTGTGTATTTCCAGGAACTGTTATTGATTCAAATGCACCATATCCAAATCATTCTGCCTCTAATGATGTTTCTGTGGTATCAGCTACTATTAGAATGCAACAACTGAATTTAAGAAAGGAGGAAGATCAAGATAATTGTGCAGTAGTCCTTCCAAATAATTTGCAAGAATTGGCTGCCGATTGTTCGCATTTGAGTTTTGGCACCTTTAGACCGTCTCAAAGTTCTGCATTATCCAGCAAGCCATCTAATTCCGTGAAAAATGACTTGGGAGGATCTTCTGCAGGAGAAGCAGGAGTTGATGTTTTCTCAGCCGGGCGCTTGGATACAAGGTATGAGTTTTTCACTTAGTTCAAATCTATCATATAGTTGTAATGTCTCTTAAATTTTTGAATTTTTTTTCCTGTTCAGAAATTCAGGGTACAATCATGACGAACTTCTTGGATACATGTATAATACTGGGAGAGCAAGCATAGGTGCTAAAAATTATGATTTTCCAGTACCTTCACAGCCAGATCTGATAAAACAGGATATCCTTGAAGCAACCCATGGACATAGAGACAGCTCTACCTCATCACTACGTAATTTTAATTCTGAGAACATTGAAAGAGCAACTCCTGGATTGCCTTTTGCAAAGGCAGATCCTGAATTCAGAAATATTCCTCTTCAAAACAATATGGTAAGAGTTATATTTCTTAACTTTCTGCATTCTTTTATGCCCAACTTATAAGGAGGATTTGTTTGCTGCTGAATCATGGAAAGTGTTCATTTTTTGACTGAATTTTATGAGTAGTTACTTGTATACAATATTGCCAAATGTTGATGATTCTAATTGGTTTAGTTTTTAACCAAGACTTGTTTCTATGCTATGGAATGTTGATCTGTATACAACATTAATGATTTTCTGTTCATGGAGTTGGCTTAACAAATTTATTACACTTTTCATGGTACCGTGGTTTTCTGAGCATTTTCATGTGTTACACTGTACACATTAAGAAAAATCATGTTGGAAAATATGCACATCTACTGTCTGTTGGTGTAGCAATCCCTACTTGTAACTGCTCTGCTGATTTGCCTACTCCTTTGATGGAATTTCTAGTTGAATCTGAGTATGTTTTCAAGAAAGGGCATTTCTGGTGTTATAGCTAATCCCTGATAGATTTGTTCTCTATCCATCATCATCATCTATTATCCGATATCTCTTTTGCCGTCTTCATTGGTGTTGCCAGTCTTGTCTAATTTTTATTTTCTTTCAGGGTTTTGAACATTGTGATTATGTATGTGGCCTGATTTCCTTGTATTCTTGTTGTTCTCTCTCTCTCCCCCCCTCTGGAAAAAAAATTCCGCAGGCATATTCAGATTCTATACGAAGTGATCTATTGGAGTCATTCCAACAGTTTTTGGTGAAGCCATCTGTGCCTTCAAGATACAACAGTGTAGTTTCATCCGTAAAGAACCCAACTAGTTCCATGTCCGAGGTAAGTGATGGGTGACCCCACATCGTTCAGTGCATTAAACCCCTCTTGAATTTGATGCCCACATGCAAATTATTATTATTATTATGGAATAAATGAAATAAGGCAGTGTTTGCCGATATCCGTCGCATTAAACCATACAGGCTCTGAGACCAGGCGCTGTACCGTTGTCTGAGGTGTCTTCTGTACTTCCTCAGCGCCATGCAGCCCGTTCATATGCTCAACCTACCCATTCTTACGAACAGTTAGCAAACATTATTGGGTACCCTTCCATGCCTCAGGCTCAGAACTACTCGCCTATGCCATCAAATTTGCAGCAAGAATATCTAGGTGGTAGTGCATTCCATCAGTCAGGGGCTAGCATGGAATACAACTTCCCTCAGCATAGAAGTGGAGCCTCAGTAAGCAGATTGCCTACGTCTGCTGCTGCTGCTGGTCGTGGAAGTTTTGGGGCCTCTAATAACAATCACGGGAGTTTCTTGCATAATGCATCTGCTACTCCCGGCAGCATAGCTGACTATGATGATGTTTTCCGCCCTCAGTACAAGGATGGAAACCATTTAACCGCTCTTTATCAGGTAGAGATTTACACATAGAAGTAGTTAGGCGCAATTTGTGTTTGTGCATCTTATTACTTGTAATGTGCTTCAGAGCAGTAGTTCAGCATGACTTCTGATTTGATATTCACTGTTTCGGATACTGATTTCTGATGATTGGCCGCCGTGTCTATGATTTTCATTTCTCCACTATAAAGTTTCTGTTTTCCGTGGATTCCAGAGTTCAAGAACATTGCCTTCCGTTCCAGACAGTGCATTTAACAACTTACTTGGGCAGAATCAACAGCATGCAGGATATCGACAAGGGCAGGCTGGACAGCTGCCGTCCCAGTTGCAGAGTTATCGAGGACACCCGGATTTCTATCATTCCCAAGTGGACGTAACACAAGAACTTCAGCGGCAACGCCTCAATGATTTAGGCTTAGGAGGTTTCCAAGACCTGTCACCTCAGCAGTTGCACCAGATTTGGCAGGGGACCTACTAGTAGAAAGTTTTCCCTCTCATTTTTCTTTCATTTTTTGTTTTCTGCAATGGGGCTTGTAGTGAGTTTGGAGTTGCCAAATTAGGGTGTCACTTTAGTTCAGAATCTACGGGGGTTCTGTCTGGCTGTCCAATTGTACATACTCTAAACGGGGAAGTTATCGTTTTTTGCCTTGTGCCTCGACGATGCATCTTACGAAACTGTGTTGGGGCATGAATTCTACATTCAATGCGATAACTTGCAATTTTTGTTTCTACTACTGAAGAAGGCTTAAAAGCTCGACGGAATTCTCGCTTTACCTGTTTTCTCCGGTGGATATCTTATGAAAAGATTGAGTTGGTAGATTTGTGCTTAAATATATTACATGTAAGTGTTGGAAAAGTCAGTTGGGAGGTAGGCAGTGAGAGTGATATTACCGTTGTGATATAATTAGTGCTTAATTTTGTGCATGGTGTCACTTAATCTTCTCCTAATTCTGGATCATTCTTTTTGGTTTGCTTCATAAAACTATTGGTAGAAATGTTGCTATTTATTCACACGTTCTGAACACATCTTCTGGTGAATCTCTTGTGACTGCAAAGACTGCGTGCTTGAACGGGTTCGCTAATGGCAGGAGGTGCAGATCTGGTGGCTCCTTCCGTTGTGTCGAAAACTGTAATTGATCGGAGACAAGATGCCGATAAAAGCAACAGTCACCACAGGCCTGGGATTGATGCAATGCCAATGGCACCCAAGTTGCCTAAGGAAGTGGCACCGGTTCCTGCGGGGGAGACTCTTCGCCGGCCACGTGGGAGGCCAGCAGGTTCGAAGAACAAGCCGAAGCCGCCCATCATAGTCACCCGCGACAGCGCTAATGCGCTTCGTGCTCATGCAATGGAGGTAAGTTCTGGCTGTGATGTGAGTGAGAGTTTAACCAACTTTGCAAGGAGGAAGCAGAGGGGCATTTGCATATTGAGTGGAAGTGGCTGTGTGACCAATGTCACACTGCGACAACCAGCTTCATCTGGCGCTATCGTGACCCTCCATGGCCGGTTTGAAATCCTCTCATTGCTCGGGTCAATCCTACCCCCGCCAGCCCCTCCAGGGATCACAGGTCTAACCATATATCTTGCAGGGGCTCAGGGGCAGGTTATGGGAGGGGGTGTGGTCGGTGCGCTCATTGCTTCGGGCCCTGTGGTGATCATGGCTGCTTCGTTCATGAACGCCACTTTTGATCGCCTGCCACAGGATGAAGAGGAAGTTGCTGCGGCTTTGCAAAATCAGCACCACCAAAACGGCCGCCACCACCACGTGGACATCTCGGATTTATATGGACTTCCTCAGAACCTGATCACTAATGGTAATGTCCCTCCTGAGGTGTACTCCTGGGGATCCGGCCGAACTATGTCAAAAACTTGAGTTGCAAGAAATCAATGTCTGTATCAGTAAGTGGTGATTAATATTCTGGAGATACGTCATCTCTCCAGTAGCATTAAGCTATATCGAAAGAGTTTCGAATTCCTTTATTACTGCTTGCTTTCATGTGACCTACATTGAATATATAAATCATGTAACCACTGCAAGAGCAGCTATATAAAATACAGTTGATCTACTTCACTTCTGTTCTATGCCTTTACTTTGTGCACAAATTCGGTTTCTGAAAAACGCACAATCTTCTGCAAATGATAGTTTGATGCTAAAGCATCGTAACCCACCCCATTTCGGGAATCATAAACCCCAACTCATCCAACAGAGAATAGATCTCTGGGGCTTTGTGATGTAGCCTTCCACCGGCTATAAACTCATGAACCTCTCCGTCCACTTCGATCAAACTACACCCCGGTTCTTTCTCTATCTTCTGTTCCTTCATCGATAGCCTCTCCTTCATCGCTTCCTGAAACCGACTAGAGGCAGCATAGACATTTGACATAAGAACATAACCGCAGCTGTCGTTTGGGTCCAATTCGATCACACGCTTTGCTGCTCGTTTTGCCATCTCAATGTTACTGTGCTTCCTACAAGATGAGAGCAATGACCCCCAAATAATGGCATCTGCTTTTACCGGCATGTTATCTATAAGCTCTTCTGCTTCTTCAAGAAGTCCTGCCCTGCCTAACACATTAACCATGCAACTATAGTGCTTTATCGAAGGTTCAATCTTATAACTTCGTGTCATTTTCGAGAGATAATCCCTTGCTTTCTCCACCTTCCCCGAATGATTACACGCTGTTAGGACCCCAAGAAAACTGACACCATCCGGTATAAAATTTGAAGTTTCAAGCCTCGAGAACAGCTCAATTGCTTCCCCCTCGCAACCATTAACGGCCAGGCCCATGATCATGGTGTTCCAACAGGACAACCCTTTATTCGGGGCAGCCTCAAAAACACGAAGAGCCTTTTCGATGCTTCCGCATTTGCAGTACATGTTTGTAATCGCCGTGACAACAATTCCATTCATTTCAATCCCATTTTTCTTTATGTATTCATGAATCCACTCCCCTTGTCCAATTGCTCCCAACTGAGCAGAAGCATTCAACAAGCTCACCATTGTAAACTCACTAGGCCTAATCCTCTCCTTCTGCATTTCACCAAAAAGCTCCAATGCCTCTGCATACTTCCCATTCCTAACAAATCCGCTAGTCATCGAATTCCAAGAAACTGAATCCCTCGAAGGCATCTTATCAAACAGCCTCTTGGATTCACTCACTTCACCACATTTGAAAAGGCCCATGATCATAGAATTCCATGCAACATTGTCACATTCCAAGTCCTCATCAAACAGTTTTCTTGCTTCACTCAGAAACCCACAATTTGCATACATGTGTATAATCGTGTTTCGCGTAAATTCATCACTTTCGATACCCAACTTTATAACTCTTCCATGAAGCTGAGCTCCGTCTTTGGCAAGGCCAACTTGAGAATAAGCCTTGAAAACTGAAGGGTAAGTCAATCTCTGTGGCTCAATTTCTGAAGCTACCAGCATTTCAATGAAAAGAGAGACTGCAGTTTTCGGGTTTTGGCTTTCGGAGAAGCCTCTAATGATGGTGTTCCAAATGAAGGGGTTTGGCTTTTTTATGCGTCTGAAAACCATGTAGGCATAGTTGATGTCTCCGGCTCGGGAGGCAGAGAAGGCCAGAAGCCGGCTGGCGACGACCGTGTCCTTGGTTAGGCCAGTTTTGAGGAGGTGGGCGTGGATTTTTTGGAGGTCTTTCATGGAGGTGCATTGGTTTTCTAGCATGGAGAGGTGTGGATTTTCTGAGATGAATTTGGATATGGAGGCAGAAGTAGTGAAAGAGCAACAGCATGGTGTCATATTTCTTGTGGCTCTTGTTTTCTGTTTTTGAGTTGTACCCAATCCTCTTGGGGGAATATAATGCTTATATTGTCATAGTCGTGAATTCAAACCGTTGATTTGTTGAAGCAATGTCTCCCATCGAAAATCTTATGAAGTTAAATTTAGTCTCACATTAGAAACTTTCTGAAGATAAATTTATTTTATACCGAATGATTTCACTACTAACTTTATCGTAGCCTTTTGATAAAAAAATTAAAAAAAAAACCCACATGTATTGGAGGACACGTGATTAAATTGAGAGTAACATTAATGTTGATTAGTAATGGGTCATTAGACTGTCTCTAAAATTTGACTTAAGTTATTTTTGACAAAATATCTAATCTAAATTTACGGTGTAACAACATAAACGTATATTTAGATTTTTAAGTCTAAAAACGTCATTACTCTCTTACTAAACTCATATGCCACCCACGATGGTTTCTTTCTAGTTTGCTTATGGCAAAGTAAACAGAAAACGTCCCTTGCAAGTGTTGCTTTTGCTTAACATGACCTGCACTACGGTAAAGCTTGACCTTTGTGCAAGGTATTAGGATCATTGTCAAAGATTTAGGCACACAAATACAAGATTTGTCGATAAACATACTTATCATAGGCTGCTTATAGCATGATTAAAGACTAATAAGATCTTAGCCTCCAGTAATTTTATACATAATAGTCTCAATCAAAGACATTCCCACCACCCATGCACAAATGGGGATTATGGTGGTAACAATCAAGAACGGCCTTTATTTGGAACCAAAGCATAAAGCTAAAACTTTGGATTAATAAATTAATCCACATAGGTATATTTCGAATCCAATTGGTCAAAAGTGCAAGCCATAGGATAGGATTTTAGACCGTCCACTTTAAGGACTTATTTCACCAATTCAGCCCCACATAAAGATCCATAAAACACACACATATATTTTGTAACTGAAACGATAAATAAAGGCTAGTTAGATCGTTATTTAAGGTAACATTTTCTCTACACTATTTAGAAGAACAAAGGTTTTTATTTTTGTGAGTTTGATGATGTATTTACATGAGTCCTACGAATTTTAATCATGTGTTTTAGTATATAGATAAATAGAATATATTGTGTCCGATCAACCGTAAAATTATATGTATGAAATTTTATGCTATTTTCAAGATGTTTTTCCCGTGGTAACCCAAACCAAAAAGCTTTAAAAAAAAATAAAAAATCATCCCAACCACCAAAAAAAAAAAAAAACATATGATTGGTACATCCATACTAGATAGTTATATCTTTTAATTTAGAAGACATGTTCTACAACACCACACCTGCAAGGCTGAAATGTTGGTCGGTTGGTTGATGGTTACTCAGATTAAATGGTGTCAAACTTCAAAAAGAAGAGGCAGAGAAAAAGGAGAAGGGCAAAATGCACACATCACCACCATCATTACAATCATCACTTAACAGCCCACAAACCCAAAACTAAATTCCAAACAATTCCTCTCCCCTCTCTTTTCCTTTTTCCTCAACCTTCTTCTCTGCCCTACCTTTTGCCTCCTTTTTCCACCCCTCCCTCCCTCCCCCGGTTCCACCTCCCTATACCTACACCTCTCACTTACACTATATATGTGTGTGTGTGTGTGTGTAAAAATATTTTTTAAGGGTATGACAATTGAGACAAAGGGTACAAAGACCTCTTCTTTGCAACAACATCATTGATCTTCTCTAGTTTAAGTATTATTTGCTCCTCTTTCTTTCCTTCTTTCTTTCAAACCAAACAAACAAAGTAGAACTAGATTAGATCAGAAGAAGCAGAAGAACAAGAAGTCATCAAGGAGAAGAAGAAGAAAATTCTTTCTTTCAAACCAAACAAACAAAGTAGAACTAGATTAGATCAGAAGAAGCAGAAAAAGAAGAAGAAGTCATCAAAGAGAAGAAGAAGTAGAAGTAAGCAAAGGCACCAAATGGGTGGAAGGTTTCTTTATCCTGTAACTCTAATCTCCTGCTTGTTACTCCTATTGGGTATTTTCTTCTGTTCAGGTGACTTCCTTTGTCTTGTTGTGAACTTTGAGTTGCATCCTTTACAATTTTATATTTGGTTTTTCTTATTTATGATTTGTTATGACAGCATCTATCATTCTGTTTTGTTAATTAATATATTTGGTAATAATACCATTTGCTTCTTTTTCTTTTTTTGCTTTGTTTCTTTCTGCCTTTGACAAGTGAATTTATATTCTTCCCCTCTTCCCCATCAACTTTCGGCTCACTAATAATCCATGTCTGCATTCGAATATCTTTTTCTGGGTCAGAGTTTGGATTGAGAGATTTGAAATTTTTATGAATATATGTAATGTCCTAGCTCAGAATTGTGTCATTTCAAATGTGGCCCTTGTTCTTTGTTCATAATTTAATGCTTTACAAATAAGGCTGCTTACCAATTGTGTTCTGTTTATTATTTTTCTTTCTTTAAGTTAGACATTTTCTTTTTGTGGATGAAAAAGTTCCATTAATTTTTCACCCTTCTATAGATATAGTTTTTTTTCATGATGCTTTCTCCTTTTTCTTTTGTTTGTTTCCTCAGTCAAAGTAGGGGGGTTAGAGTACTATCTATTTTCAAATTTTCGTGATGGTTAATGATCAATTTAAATTTTCCCTCTTATAGTTTTTACTTTGTATTTATTTTAAATTTCTTGTGGTGCTTGGAGGAATCGGATCCACTCTGGACAGGTCTGGAGCTTAGGGATCATATCATCTGGACCGTTGATTGGTGTGTAAAAAAAATCAGAACCGTTGGTTTTGTGTGGTGGGCCAAGAAAATGAGTTAATAGGGACCGTTTATTGAATTTGTGCAGCCCAAATGAATTGATCCCTAGGTTCCGGACACTAAGGTCCGGAGTGGATCCAATTTCGTGCTTGGATAGGATAACGCATGTAATTTAAGGTATGTACGAAGGTCATTGTGATTAATTTTGTATTTTGGGAGGATTATAAGAGATTAGACATGAAGGAAACTTATTTCTATTGATCCTACTATTTTGTGAGGATGGTAAGGGAAAAGTTTTTTTTTTTTTCGACGAGTTATCCACCTTCTATCTTTAAATTAGACAAAATTTATTCATTTTTTTCTTACGGTGAATTATCTAATCCAATAATAGGCTCCAAACCTGTCCCAGTGGAAAAAGATGTCATCTCACTTAGATAAACATTTTGGGAAAGCGATTCTCTCCGGATCCCTTCCTTCTAATCCATCAAATCAAATAATCAGTGCCATTGAAATTTAATCCAATGGCTACAAACAGGGGCTCACTTTAAAAGTTATAATAACTTCAGCCGTTGGATCAAATTTTAATGATACGGATCCACTAATTTGATGAATTAAGAGGAAGATATCCGGAGAGGATCCCTTTCCCATTTTGTTACCTTTTTACTTCTTCATTTCCTTCGAGCATTCACATGAATGCATTTTGAAAACAGCAGTAAAGTCACTGAACTTTTCAGTTTTTACTATCTTCTTTAAAGTCCAAACAGAAAACTTTATTATTTACCCCTATTTCCAAATTAAGGATCAATTGTTCAACTAGTTGTGATGGCTTGTGAAACTAATAGTTTATAGGGTTTTGATTTTATTTTGGAACCTGGAACCACAACCCAATTCAGATTTGGCACCATTCTTTCAATGCTCATAAAGTGCAGAATACAAAAAAAGTAAAGCTTACTCTAGTTTTGATTTTTCTAGTACAGGTTTGAGTGTGACAATAAAGGAAAAGAACATTGGACACATCAAAGAAAAAGACCAAGAAAATAAAGGGCTGAAATTCCCTGAAACCCTAATTTCCACCACCCAAAGGGACATCACTACTCCAATAACAACAGTTCCTACAATAACTACCACAAATCCCACTTCATCAACACCAATTGTGAACCCTAATTCAAATCCAGCTGATTCAACTGTCCCTGTCACATCCTCCCCTAGCATGACCCCATTTCCTACAACAACAACACCATCATCACCTGCATCCACTGGTTCAAGTTGGTGTGTTGCTAGCCAAAGTGCATCACAAATGGCATTGCAAGTTGCTTTGGACTATGCTTGTGGCCATGGTGGCACTGATTGCTCAGAAATTCAGCCGGGACGAAGCTGTTACAACCCAAATAGTGTCCGGGATCATGCTTCTTACGCATTCAATAACTATTATCAGAAGAAACCAGTTCCAAATAGCTGCAACTTTGGTGGAACTGCTATGATCACTAGCACTGACCCAAGTAAGTCACCATTTTATACTACCGTTTGTAAACTCTATGTCATACTGCAAGAGACTTGTAGCTCAAGTTGTTAAAACCATCTATCCTTGCACCCGAGATCCTGCTTTCAATTAAAAAGATTGGCACGCTTTTCTTCTTTCCTTCTAAATGATCTCTGGTTTTGCTACAATGTTCTCAGGTACAGGGTCTTGTCAATATCCGTCTACTAGGTAATTTACTCTCTCATGTTTTCGTACCACCTTTTTCATTTAGAAAGATAAAAATTAATATTTGTATATTCACATTGCGTCTGCAGCACAAGTTCATCAGTCTTGAACACAACAAATACTAGTGGCTCAACTGTGTTTGGTGCGGTCCCTTCAGGCCCTACCACCTCAGCAGCAACAGTAGATGCAAACACACCCAGCCTGCAAAATATTTTGTACATCATGGCATGTCTGATGGTGTTTTTACGGCCTATTTTTAAGTTGAGATGAATCTTGTAATAGATATGCCAGTGGGTTCTTACCGAGGAGAGAGACCTAGGTAGAGAGAAAGAGAGCATAAGTGATGGATTGTCACGCCTCGGACCTCGGGTCTCGGGTCCAGAGCGTCTCATGAATTCGTGTAGGGCTGCAACCATAAGGGTTTTTGTTTAGTTTGAGAGCAGCAACATATATACATATTGAAACAATCTTTGACCATTTGTAAAGGGGAATGGAAATTTTTATTGGAACTTGGAAGATGGTATAGTTAACGGCCTTTGCTGGTTTGGGCTTTGATCTAGAGTCTACACCAGTAACCACCTTCAACAAACTCCTCAATCCATTTTTCATTTTGCAACATAAATTTTGGGGTGTGGTCATGGACTCATAAATCTTGTACTTCCTATTGTGCTATCATTATATTGACAAATTAACAAAACACAATATTGATCAAAAAATTAAAACACAAAATTAACAAAAGATCAATAAATGCATTGATTATTACTATTTTCTAAAAACTATTCATCCATGCACCTGAGGTCCTGTATTCTCATTGTCCTTGCTCAATATCGCTTGAATCAAAAATAAAAATCCGTAATACCAAATAATCTTCATATCCTTCATTGCTTTTCCATCAGATACAAAAATAGGTTAGGTACATACGTAATTCTTTTCTTTGCCCACTTTTAATATAATTGTATGTGGAGCACATGGGAGGGACCCCTAAACATATACAAACCAATGTCCACTCACATTTGCTTCATCTCATTATTCTGTCTTGGTTCTTCGTTTCTTATCCATCAATCACTTTGTTTGCTTTTTCCTTTCCTTTCTTACACTTTCTCTCTACAATGGAGGACCAACAATCCCTCTTCCAACCCCTCATCCATGGAAAACCAGTAAACCCTATTTCAGAAAACGACCATACTATTAATGCGCCGAACAGTGGTATCCTCATTCATTTTCTCTCGTCGGACCACTCGCAGTCTATACAAACCACGAACAGGGCTGGCCCAGGCCCAGTGTAGGCAGGGCGACCGTCCAGGCCCAAAAAAATTAGGGGCACCAAAATTATTAGGGCGGTATATTTATATATATTTTTATAAGAGTATAAATTAATAAAATTTGGTACAAAGCCACATAAATTTAACTAGAGGTGGTGGTTTGTCATTTGAAAATAATAAGGAGGTCTTGGGTTCAAAACACCATGTGTGTTTATTTACTTTCCATTTTTTACAAATTTCTTTTTATAAGAGTATAAATTTATAAATTTTGGTTAAAGGATCAAGAAGTTTAATTAGAAACAATGATTTTTGTTGTTTAAAATTAACAAGAGGTCCTAAGTTCGAAATGCTATGTGCATGTTTATTCTTTTCAATTTTTACAAATTTTTGTTTGGTTGTTAATTTATTTTTAGTTACTATCTAGTAGCTATGTGGGTTGTTATTTTTAAATATTCGTTTTAATTCAAGTCTAATCTTCAACAAAGAATAATATGTAGACCAAATTTGCAAATTATATGACGTGTCATCAAAATGTTTAATTTAGTGCCCATTCATTAATAATACATATCAATTAAAGACTCGAAAACATCATTATTTTTTAGTCCCATATTGACAAGGTTAGTAAATAAGAAAAAACACCTCACGATTTATTCAAAAACACATTCAAAGTTCAGATGGAAAACAAAACTTATCATCTATCTACTTGTAAGTCCGAAGTTTTTTTGTTTCCCTCTCTCAATACAAAATAAATTTGTATTTCTAAATTATTGAGTTTGAAATGTTTTTCTAAGTATAATTTTTTCGATGTCTTATGTGTGAAAATAAATAATTTTCTTACATGAAGTTAGGGCACTATTTTTTACGTCGTCCCGGGCCTAAAAAATCTCTAGACCGACCCTGACCACGAAGCATCCAAAGGGTTTGACATAAGCAACGTAAACGATGCCGAAGACTTTGTCGCCTGCCGACGCTTCGACCTCCTCTACATCTCCAACAACAAAGCCTCATTATCCTCGACGCTAGCAATTTCGTCGAACACCTTTTTTACTCTAACGACGATCATCATCCCAAGAAGCACGTAAACCAAGTCGTTTTGAGGATTTCTAGCATGAGCTCGCCTTCCTCTAACATTGGTGAACAATTTATATAGCACATGTACACCGATATTGGAGTGATTGTCCACTTCTTGCCCAACAAAGAAGTTGGCCATTTTTTCCTTCAATAAGGCCTTCAATCATGGATCATGCCGAACATGCATTGGACTGGGCCATCCCACGTGGCATTATGCGTGTCTGGATATGGGACGGCGAGGCCCGCGCTCCACCGGAGCTTATAGACGGCATGGTGGAGTACGCAAGCATTGTGGCTGAAGGCTCATTTGGTCACATGAAAAGTTACGGCACAGTCACTGGCACCAAACAGCCGGAGTGTGACAAATTCTGGTGGAAGGGCAAGGACCCTGAAGACTGAAGTGGTGGGGCAATTTCATCCAACGGCTGAACGGGGCTGTGAAGGACAAGTGGCACGATCGGATGGTGGCTGATGCATTAGGCATGCATTGCAATATTTTTGTGGATCATATAAATTTTCTAATTACAGCTTTTGAGAGTCGGTGGATTTAAATTTCAGTGGGTGTTTTGTTTTCTGTTCTTCTTGGTGTTATATATAGTGGAACCTGGATACCCGGCGGATCCTCTTTGTAAGGATCCCAGAAATACGTAAATCATATCTGTTTATCATACATTGTACGATAAAAAAATATTTTAAGTATTTTTATTTAAAATTAAATATAAACAGTACCTGACAAAAATTAACCACACAATGTATGATAAATATATACGATTTATGAATTCCTAGGATCCTCACCAAAATAATCTGAAGATCCTGTTGAATATATAGTGTAGCATGATTTATAGTTGAGCTGTCACATTATTATTGATCCATGCATGATGCAAACAGATAAAACATTAGTGGATTGAAACACGTGGACACCTTTGTTTCCATCTCTCCCATTGTGTGGTCAATTGCTTGTCCATAATTTGGTTTGGCCAGTTGCCAGTTGGGACCTAATTGGATAAACAATTTTTCTCTCTTTGTATATAAGGATTAAGTTTTATAATTAGAATGGCTAGTTATGTATTTAGGGGAATTTTCTTATTGAAATGACTTCCCATACTATTTTTTCCTTGTATACCTCCTTATTTTTTACTTGAGGGGCGACCAACCTACTTTGGTTTGTTTGGGTCCGTTGGTTTTTGGGTTCATCTTTTGTATCTTCCCTGGGCATTTGACCCGATTTATTGCCTTGACGTTCTTTGACCAGTCCAACTACGACTTTCGTATCACTATTTACTATTTCGCTCGTCATTTTATAATTGACTATTATTTATCAAATTCATTTGGTGCCCTTCCCATATTCTAGAGTTTAACATGATGTTTTTCTAAAGTATCGAATTGATACGAAATTCTTGATTAATAATAAGATAAGAAATTTTTGGAGGAACTTTATAGAATAGATTTATTGCATCGGTTATTAAAATAGTTTTCTTAAAAATATAATATAATCAAGAGAATTGTTATTAGCATTCTAAAAATGTAATTCTTCACTCTTCATAAGTGTATTTTTTTTTCTAATTATAGAAAGTTCAGAATGCAAAATGAAATGTTTGGTGTGACAATAACAATTTCAATTCGATACTTTTTTTTTTTTTTAACTTTTTATTTTGTTATTTCATCTCCTTCATTTCTTGTTTAAGTTGTAATGCAATCAAAGAATAGAAGGATAATATGGTTAGCAGATAGAGTAGCTCAAGTTGTTCAATTGCTCGTAAACTACGAAAACATAAATAGCAGCTCGAACACCATCTCAAATTGTCAAACGTTTCCAGTCTAACCTAATTCAACTACAAAAAGAAAACGTGTGAGAACCTTGTGTCGACCAATGTGCATGCGTACCATCTATTTTCTTTAGATCTTCGTCCCTAAGATTAATGATTACTATGATAAGCCCTCTGCAATTTTATGACTGTTGCGTTTATAATCTCATTCATTGCAAGCACAGAACATTCCTCAATACCAATGCAGACAGGAAAACTTAAATCTTAAGAAAAAGTCAAATAAATCCACCCTTTAATTTTATTTGGAGTAATGCTATTCATACCATATTTTTATACTACATTTTTATATCATCTTAGGTGGCATCTCATGTGAATAACCATATCATTTGAAAATTTTGCAAAACCCAAGGAAATGAAGGAGAAAGACTCCTCATATACCATAATCATCATTTAATTAACTAGTTTATCTTAATTATTAGTTTATTAAATAATGAACTAAATTTAAAAATCTGATTAATTCAAATTATATGGATGTCCACATCAAATGCCACCTAAGTTGGTATGAAAATATGGTACAAAAACATGGTATGAATAATGTATATTAATCAAGTGCATGTTCAACAAAATGAATTGTGGTACTCTACATGAATTGTATTAATTTGCGTCTTTTTTAAGAAATGTAACTGTACGTGAAAATAGATATAGAATCAGCCAATACAGGTAGGTCTCATTTTTATTAGAGATGAAATTTACAAAATGTAAACTCTCTGACATTTCTCTTTACCATTACTTCGATACATGATTATATTAGTTAATTTCACATAATCCTTACTCGAGAAAAGGACGTGAAAGATAGGAATATGTATATCATTAGGTTAAAACAACAGTAATAAGAAAAGAAGAAATTGAATTCAAATAAAGAAATAACAATCTGCCAGTACTAGTGGTATCTAGCAAAAAATTACCATATACAACATCAAAGAAAATGGTTTCCTAACCACCTTAACAAAGAAGAAACTAAATAAATATAATCAAATCCGTCCATGAATTTTAAGAAAAAAAAGCTTAATTATATGAAAATTAAGGCTTCTTTCTCTTATTATCAGGGACAATTCCTTCATTCCCAGCCAGCATCAAATACTTATCCCTCCTTGTAAGAGAGGTGCACTCAAAACCCAAAGCATCAGCCAATTTCCTCTGGATGTAATTAGCCACTTCATTGCTAGACTTCCCCCCAGCACAAGTAAGCTCTTTTGGGAGCTTCCCAAGAACCTCAACGTAATATGCAGGCCTAGGGTTCATCAGGAAGAAAATTGGGTCCAAGCATTTTAATCCACTGGCTGTTGTGCCATAAAACATGCTCACATTTGTGTTGATAGCCACTGGCACAATCTCATCAGCCAGTTCTGCAAAGAGTGAGCTGAATCTCAGCAAATATGGCTCTCGACACGTTGTTCCTTCAGGGCAAACGACCAAATCTCCTTCACTAAGTAGCCTCTCCATGGTTTCACCGTCTTGTTTTCGGTCTCTGGTTAACCGGACGGTCTTGATCGGCGCTAAGATTTCGGACATTTTGCTCAGGCTGTATGTGAATGCAGTTAAAGGCTTGCGTAAGGCTGTACTGAGGAAAACTGGGTCCAGTAGGGTTCTGTGCGTGCAAACATAGAAGACTCCTGTTTTTTGTGGATTTGAAGAAGTGGAGTTTATGCAGCCTTTGACTGAGAGATTGACACCTGTCCAGCAGGCCAAAAATAGGGCAATTTCGTAGGGGAGGATGATGCCAACTGAGATCCTGAATATGGCTAGGATTATTCCAATAGGGAGCCACAAAAACATGGCTAGGGTTGCAGATGGAGTAGGCAAGAATGCTAGCCTTCCATCATGAAATATTACTGGCTTTGGGTGCTTGTGCCTAGCCATTGCTGATTTTGCACCACTCTTGCTGTCTTCCTTGTTCACTACATAGGCTTCCTGTTGCAATTATGTGGGTTAATAACACCAAATGGCCGTGTGATCATGCCTTCACATTTTAAAATTTCTCATAATGTTCTAATTAACTTTTCATAAATGTACATAGTAGGCTCAAATAAAAATGCATGGTAATACATACATGTACCGTATCTAGGTCAAAATGATATTATGCTTGCAAACAAGGAAATTAAATTAATTTGTGCAACATCTCCCATTAATTAAAGGAATGAAGGGGGGATTCTTCTTGGGTTATTTTAGATAAAAATTACATGATGGAAATTGGAAAGTGGGAAAAGGATGTAATTTGTGAAAATGATTTACTAATGCATCTATGTGACTTATTAGTAGTTGTGATCCCAAAACCTTCTGAAGTACCCTAAACCAGAAATTTGATACATAGGACATAATACCTAACTAGTTATGGGTTAGGTGTAAGATTATGCCTAAAAATGCTGAGGTATAAATTAAGCATTAGTGGGCAAAAATACATGACAATTTTTATTTAGAAAACTTCATTTTAATCCTTAAAAAAGATGAGTTTTAGATTATAACCATATGTAAGATTAAAATCCAATTTTAGTCCCTAGCACATTTAATCATATCATTTATTAGTTGTATTTTGATGTTTTATTTTATCCTTTTATTTTTATTTTTATTTATTAATTACATTTAAATTTAATTTTTATTTCATTCATCATAATATATTTTAATGTCTACATTTAGGCAACTAATTTTTTTATAATATATATTCCGATAACAATTTTGTATGTTCTTTATTTAGGTACATTAATACATTTGAATATTTTGGTATATCCATCGGTACAAACATGTAGTTACATTGATTCAATATAATGCATTTCGGTCAATATAATGTATTTCGTTACGTACACTTTGGTACACACATTTGAGTATCGACTTTTAGGTACATTAATTCAATTATTATATTTCAGTAAATACATTTAGGTACATACATTTTGGTATTGATATTTAGGTACATACATTTTCGGTATTGACATTTAGGTACATTAATTCAATATAATACATTTTGGTACATACATTTAGGTTCATTATAATATATTTCGGTACAATCATGTAGGTACAAATATTTCAGTACAAAAAGTCAATTTTATATATTTTGGCACAATCATTTCTGAACACTTATGTATTTATATATTTTTGTATCACAAATTATTTTTAATATTTTCTCATTTACATTCATTTCTAATTAAAAAAAAACTAAATATGTGCATATTAATAAAATTAAAATTTAATATGGAGAGATTAAATAAAAATACACATTAAATAACAAAAATTGAATGTAAATTTTGATAAAAGTACACTCAAGGATTTAATCTAGCACCAGGTTTTTTTTTTAAATTTTAATCTTTTGCAAGGATTAATGTTCAAAAACCCCTAATTTACATATAATTTCTTTTATACAAGCAATATTAGGATCAAACTGAAACTTCAGGTGCAAGGAGAAATCAAACTTGAGAGTGCATGGATAAATAGGAAACAATTTGAAAGTAGTATTACATACCTTGCAGAGGGATGTAAAGAGTTGATCTTGGAGGCTTAAAGAACCAATTCCAATATCTGGTTTTTTGTCTCCAAAATGTTTCTTGAGAGCTTTGTGCTTCACAAGAAAACCAGACTTGGATAACAAACCAGTGAAGTAATGCCCGATGGTGTGCAACTCAGTCCCCAAAACATCACCAACTTCCAAATAATCCTTGAGAAAATGTTCAACCATGACTCTAGGGACACTTGTGAGGACAACCCTAGATCCCGCTGAGGCCAAAACCTCATAGACCTGAAGGTTGAGATTTTCCAGATAAAACTTGGGCAAAACAGCCCTTCCAACACTCTCCATATCTTTTTTTCTGAGACCACAAAAAGTTATGAAAATCATGACCCTTAATCTGTGCTCGTTGTTGAAAACCAGCAAAATCGGGTATGATAGAAGCAAGAGAAGGGCTCTTAAAATGCTGCCACCTTCAAAGGCAACAAGCATAAAGTAAGGGAAGACAGATGGGGATTTCAAAAGAGATCCAAAAATGTCACATGCAATTTTGTCATACTCTCTGCCCTCTAAATTACACTTTGTGACACTGGGAAATGAAAAGGGTTGTTTTTGCGGTGATGTGAGAGGAGGAGAATTGCCTACGAGGGAACCATAGTTTCTCACTTTTCTTGCAGCTCTTTGGCATGAGTTTGCTAGCAGCTGGTACAAAACCCAGTCTGTGAGTTTGAGAAGAACCATTAGGAGGACCATGGTTTCTTGATAAACCCTAGACCTATTTCAGAGATGGTAGGAGAAGTTTTGATAGATATGACAATGAAAGATAGAAGAACGAGAGAAGAGAGATACAGAAACAGAGGAGGTTGTGGAAAAGAGGAAGGGTTTGCCGTGTATTTATAGGAACACGATTAAAGAGTGAGAAGGATGGTTGACCAAAAGCATTTGGTTAGCCACACCGTTGGCATTAACCTCAAAATTTTGTGTTTCTCCTATTATTTTCAATTTTTTTTTCCTTCTTGTCATCTTTACAAGGGCATTGAGAAGGGAACATTTTAGGTGGAGTGTCATAAACTCGTCATCTATAATATATTTCTTAATAATAAAAGATGAAACTGTTTGTATTTTAATTTAAATAACTGTAATCGCTTAAATTACACTCTAGCGATATTCTAATTAAAACTTCCTTAAACGCTTATGCAAATTGAGCTCGTCAACATGCTGTGCCAGGCCGCCCCTTTTTTCTGCTTTCTGGATGGCAACAAACGGTGGGTTGGATTGTTGGTGACCGCCTTAATTTGCAATCTCTCACTCTAGACTATATACGATTGCAAGGGCATTGGAGTGCGTGTACAGTATTAAGTATCCAAATTGGTGGACTCTTTGGTAACCAGGAGAGATTTTTCAGTCTATTTGGAACAAGCAACGATATGTTTTATGTTATTATATAATTGAAGAGAAATTTAGAAAAAAATTATTTTCAATTGTATAATGATATAATATATTGCACCGTGTTTCGGACTCATTGTAAAGTTTTTTGTCTCCACGGCATGGAGAGAAAACTAGGGAGATGGCTTCAGCTATGAAATTACATTCAAACCTATTTTAGTCCAGATGGACCAATCCATGAGTTAGATCACCCATATACCATCCGATTTATTGACTTTTTTTTTTGTCATCTAGGTGTTTGCAGATAGTCAGGTAATATCATCAGTAATTTGCACTATTGTCCTTTGACTTTCTATAGTAAATAACAGCTTCTAATGTTTGGTTTTCCCAAAACACCAACAGTACCATGCATTGGAACTTTGGAATCCCTCAAAGCATCGTATCATTTGATCAACTTTATAATAAAGTAGTCGAAATATAGTATTTGTGGTGAAGTTTGTTACAAATTAAGCTTAAAATTAAAAATTTCATCAACTCTTCCTTTATAACTTGAATGTGAGCTTTACAAAATAATAAAAGATTAAAAATCAACATGCATCGTTAATGTACAAAATAATTTTCATTTAAATAAATCGACATGGGAAGCTGGCCGCCATGCATATTGAAGCTAGCTAGCCATACAAATAATTTCCAAAAGAAAAACAGATTTATATGAAATACTAGTCAGAGATTCAATATGTATGATTCGGGCACAAAATCTATGAAACTCTCAAATGATTTTATTTTTATTTTGGTTTGTTTTTGCATGGCAGTTAAGATCATGCAGTTCTGATTAGCAAGGTTGGTGAACACTTAATCATTTGATATGGATGTTTGATAACCATGCATATTGTTTGCGTGAAAGATGGAACAATAGAAGATTCAGAAGCATCTAAACGTGAGTTTACTGTTTTTTCTTCTTTATTTATTTTTGCTGACTAATGAAATATGAATCATTAAGTATGGGTGTTGGTAGCTAGCTAGCACACGACAATGACGACAAGCTTTTCAAGTAGTTAGATTTCTGTTTTGTATTCTTATTAAGCTACACCTAATAAGATGGAGATGTGAATTGGCTCAAAGCAATGACAGGTGACCCACCTTAAATATGATGAATATTGACCTACAAAAATTAGCTTTTGTGGAACAAGGTGATTTCGACACCTAGTTCTTTTGCCAAAGAAAAAAGAAATCCTATAAAAGTGACGAAATTTCCCAATTTTTAATCTAACAATTTTTAATTTTTAAAAGTAAATGAAGTTCAAATTTCAAAAAAAATAAAGCAATCTAACAAAAATATCATGAATTATGAAATGTTTTAGTATTGCAGTTCAACGTTTGATATAAATACTAATTAATTTTTTTAGTCATAAATCTCCTTTGATTAAAACAGTCTTTGAGTACACGTGATGGATTGCCTTGATAAATATAATCCATATTGAAGTTGAATCACCATTTAGTAGTGCTACAAAGCTTGGTTCTTCTCTCTTGGGTGAGGCATCAAGCACATATATCTTTACCAATTAACCTATTCCTAAACGTTGCGTATTTTCTAAAGAGATTTCGCTTCCTCGTGCATTCATCTTTAGTCAGAGTCTTTTGGCTCAATTTTATCCTAATTTTGGTGAAGGTGCCAAGCCCATTTTTCACCTTGAATTTTCAAAATATACAAAATCTCTTATGTTTCGTGGAGGATTATATCCCGTAAGTCAAACATCTATGGTTGATCGATTTTGCACATTATCATTTAGCTATTGCTATTCTTTTCTTGATAGGTTTAAACCTTGCTTCATTTCCCCTTAGTCTAGAGCAGCAATATTATTTGTACTCTCTCACAATCTTTAAGTAATTTTATATCGATTAATTAAGTTTAAACAATTATTTGATATCACGATCGAGCATTACTCTTTTGTCCAAGTACTATTCATTGTTCTAATAAACTTTTCTTTCTAGTTTGAACAAATTGGGAATGGCGTGTTAGTTTATCCTATCTTCAATACTTGCCAATTAATGAGATGTTACATAAAATCTCTCCCCTTAAAAACGAAGCACTACCAAATTTTGAAGATGGATTAAGAGTGCAGTATATATCTTATCTAATTATGTCTATATATAGGTATGAGATGCATGCAGACTTTCAATTCTTATTAGAGGTAAGAAAGATGCAGCCTAAACTTAGCTTTGTGATTGTGTTTTTCTTTCTTGACCATCATCGTATCTAATTATATTTGAGCAATAATTATGGTTTGCTATCCACCTATTAGAGGGAAGAGTGTGCCCTACTAACCCGAGGGTTCGGGCGTGCTTTAATGTGACCTCAACATTGAGCTGATAATGAAATTTTCACTTTCTTGACTTAATTATCTATACAATTCCTTGCTAAGTTATAAGCCCACGCTACAAGACTCCGCATCATATATATAAAAGGTCAAAAGAGCTTCTTGAAAAAAAAAAATAGAGGTCAAAAGAGCTTCTATCCATCTTTTTATTCACTTCACCCATAACACGATAAAATATGAAATCATACGACATGCAACACTCCCGATTTAATAAAATACCCTCAAACTCTAACCCTACTTTGATCTGTTATATTACACACTACGTTTGAATAATTCTTGAAATAAGGTAATCACAATACGATACGTCTCATATAATTAAAGTGAGGCAGAGATCCGTTCATGATTGCATCCCCATCTCACTTTACGTGAGCGAAGGTGACATTCTAAACTGATTACGAATGAGTGCTTTCTTCCACACTCTAAAGAATTCTCTCCTACACAATGCGGTCACCACTCACAGATGCGTGTGGGGAATGCTGTGAGTGATCGCGGCACTATGTCAGCTGTATGGATCAAGAATTTTTTGGTAAGCTTGATTGAACGCTGTCATTGCCGCACAACACTGGTATGGTGAGTCTTAACCCCTAACCTTTTCCACATACTTGGTTGTCACCCAAATGTTGATATATGTAGAACCTTTATCCAAAGAGTCCGGGTCTCTCCATTTTTCAGTAAAAATGGGAACTAGTTGTGGAACTCATCACTATACATCGAACTTCAACAATCCAAACTGTTTATTTTTCAAGTCTTCATTCATAGATTATCCTTGCAAAAAATCAATTCATTCCGAAAACATTTACTCATTTGATTGTCATGATGAAATTTCAATGTTTTTTAGAACATGGTGTTCATCAATTTCTTTGAACTTAATTAGATGTCTCAAACATTTCCGATTTGGCTAATATTTTGCAAGAATAATCTATAAAATGCAAGTTAAAAAATAAACGGTTCAAGTCATTGAAGTTCGATGTGAAATTAGCCCGATAACTAGTCTCTATTTTTACTAATAATGGAGATCCCTTACCAAAACCCTCTATTATAATAAGGGAACTATTATTAGCACTCCAAAAATCTCATTTTACATTCCTCAAAAATGTATTTTTCTTTCTAATTATAGAAAATTTGAAGTGCCAAATAAGATTTTTGGAATGTTAAGAACAATTTCCTATAATAATTATACATACATCAATGAGGTGCACTTTATACTAAAGCCATCAAGAAGGTGGGGATGTCAACCAAAGTTTGACTATACATCAATGAGGTGCACTTTATACTAAAGCCATCAAGAAGGTGGGGATGTGAACCAAAGTTTGACAATATGTATATATATGCTATTATTCCAGGCACCTTTTTACATAAATTGAGGGACTGAGGATGGGTAGGAATAAATTCTCTGTGCATGCACACCACATATATTCTGACCATCTGCATCTGAGCAACGTCTGTAAATGGACTTATGTCAACGTACAGAGATGATTTTATACGCGGCATGCACTGATGCACGCTGGAATTAGATAGTCAACACCATTTACTCTCTGTTGATGTTGGGAATTTGAGAGTTTTTGACACACTCATCCATCACAAGAACATTGAATAAGTATTGACTCATTTACATGCAATAAACTACTGCAGATAAATCAGAATTTCACATGTTTAAATAAATAAATAAATTTTGTTTTAATGATATATGTCCATATGTGTCAAATTGTATTTAAATGTAAGTACAAATAGCATTCATTAGAAGATAAAAGTTTATCTACCACGATGGATGTTCGTGGTAGATTGAAATCCACCACGAATGCTTTGTCCGTTAAAAATACATACAGGATCAAAAAGGATGATGCCAATATCAATTACACGTTAAATTCTGATAATGGTTGAGAGACATAAAATCACTCACTAATGGCATGTTTGGAAAGTGCTTTTGAAAAACCGAAAGCATTTTTAAAGAAAATATTTTTAGGTTTCCAAATTAAATTGATTCCTGCAACAAGTACCAGTTGTGTGCTTCTTATAAGAAGCACTTCAAGTGCTTTCATAAGATTAACTTGCATTTTATTAAATATTAGTTTGCAAACACATTTTCTCTAAAAATGCCTTTAATCATTTAAAAGCACTTTTCAAATGAACCTTAAATTGTTTTTAATATACATGTTTATGTGTGTCAAATTGCTATTTGAGTTAAAGAAGAAATACCTCTTGGTATGCAAGAGCGAAGTAGTGTTCCACAAGAATACAAGATCGAATAGGACGGATGCCAATATTATATTACTATGTTTGGTTTGTCCTCTGCATAAGTTCTGGTGGTGAAATTTTGCTATACATATTATATATATATATATATATATATATATATATATATATATATATATATATATATATATTGGAAGAAATAATGGCATTTATAAAAAAAAATTTAATAAATTTCAAAACAGTAAAAGATACAAATTTTAACATAATTATAAAAACAATTTTAAAAGATAAACTACAAACTAAAAAATTCTATAACACCAAAATCAAGCATAACCCACATCCGAGCCCACATAAATCAAAATAACTAAAACCGTAAATGAATTAATAACCCTAAATCATATAACTATCACCACGAATAGAATTATAGAAGTCGCACTGCGGCACTGCGATAGAACCCACCCTATCTAGCCATGAAGAACTAGTAGAACAAAGAAAATATATGAGGACGAGTCAATCTCCAATGATCCAAATGCACATAATACCAGAAAGGAGTGACAAATAGTGACTAGGAGTCATCATAAAACAAATTTGGCCAAAATAAATGGGTAAATCACACAAAAATCCAAATCAGCAGTAGAAATAAATTTAGAGAAAACATAAAAGGGAATTTAGAAAATGCACTGGGGAAGGATTGGAATTATGGATGAGCAAAATAGAGGTGATTGGGTACTGAAAGCGGATCATAGCTCAGTTTTATGCCACCCCAATGGACTTGTTATTTGCTACTACGAAAACTAAGGGTGTAACTAGGGCGGGTTGGATGATCAACACAACCCTAACCTAACTTTCACAAATCGGATTTGGGTTGGGTTCGAGTTTTAATTGGGTTCAGGCTTGTTCGGATTGGGTTCGGGTTTGACGAACTCTGTCAAATGCAATCTTGTAACGTCTTATTTTGCAAGATTTTTAAAGTTTGTAACAAATAACATCAATACTAGTTAAAATTTCATTTTACACATGGCCTCCACACAAAAGTTAAACCAAATAGCAAGGAGACTTTAAACCATGCGAAGTTGAAATTAAAATATTAAACAATATCATTCATTATCCACATGAAAATCATTAACAAACTCAAGTATAGTCATCACAAAACTTATATATAGCTTATATAATATGCAGTGAGATTGGTACTATATGCATTAGCGAATACAAACTAGAATCATGTTGAGTTTGGGTTGACATGGGCAGACAAGGTATTGCCTGAACACAACTCAATAATAGATCGAATTAGGTTTGGGCGGGTTCTTAGTTCATCTAACCCACCTGGTTGGGTTTAAAGTCGGTTGGGAATGGGCGGATTCAAGTTGGCCAGTTCATTCTAACTCAGCCTATTGGGTTTGAAATCGGTTAGACATGGAGAGATTCAAGTTGGCCCAACCCAAGTTGTATCCTTAACAAAAACTATAAATGATGAGAGGGATAAGGGGGAGATTGAGGCTTTGGTTTTTTCTCTTGAGGCTAGGTAGGTTTTTATTGTACATTACAAAAAAAAGGTAAATTACATTCTACCCTCTCAGGTTTCGGTGCAATTGCAACCTTATCCAGCATCTTTAAAACATTTCAATTTCATAGATTAATTATTATTCTATTTCAATTTCATACAACCATTACAAAGTCTGTTAAATTAACCATTAAGTGATAATATGGCAAATATGAGGTCCTCATTTGTGTTGACGTGACTACCACAATTGTGCCACGTGGCTAAACACTTAATAAAAAAATTTAGAATATTACAATAATTAATTAAGGGTAAATTACATAGTAGCCCCTCAGGTTTGAGCTCTATTGCAATCTCATACAACATCTTTAAAACATTTCACTTTCATACCTCAAGTACTATTTTATTTCAATTTCATACAACCGTTAGATTTTCCATCCATGGATCTGTTAAATGCTGACGTGGCTGCCACATATATGACACGTGGCTGCCAAATGTCTGCCACGTGGCAAATAAAATAATTTTTTATTTTTTTTTTTAAAAACCTGAAATTGGAAGAAGAAGAAGAAGAAAAAAAAAATGGTCCGAACCCAGAAGAAAAAGAAAGAGAAAGAGAAGAAGAAGAAGAAAGAGAAGGGAGGAGAAAGAAGAAGAAGAAGAAGAAAAAAAAAAGAAAAAAGAAAGGGGTCCGAACCCAGAAGAAGGAGGAAGAAGAAGAAAGAGGAGGAGGAGGAGGAAGAAGAAGAAGAAGAAGAAAAAAAAAAAAAAAGAGACCGAACCCAGAAAAAGGAGGAAGAAGAAGAAGAGAAGAAGAAAGAGGAGGAGGAGGGAGAAGAAGAAGAAGAAGAAGAAGAAGAAAAAAAAAAAAAAAAAGGTCTGAACCCAGAAGAAGAAGAAGAAGAAAGAGAAGAAGAAGAAGAAAGAGAAAGAGAAGAAGAAGAAGAAAGAGAAAGAGAAGAAGAAGAAGAAAGAGAAGAAGAAGAAGAAAGAGAAAGAGAAGAAGAAGAAAGAGAAAAAAAAAAAAAAAAAAAAAAAAAGGACCGAACCCAGAAGAAGAAGGAGAAAGAAGAAGAAGAGAAGAAGAAAGAGGATGAGGAGGAGGGAGAAGAAGAAGAAGAAGAAGAAGAAGAAGAAGAAGAAGAAGAAGAAGAAGAAGAAGAAGAAGAAGAAGAAGAAGAAGAAGAAGAAGAAGAAGAAGAAGAAGAAAGAGAAAAAAAAAAAAAAAAAAAAGAAGAAAGGGACCGAACCCAGAAGAAGGAGGAAGAAGAAGAAGAGAAGAAGAAAGAGGAGGAGGAGGGAGAAGAAGAAGAAGAAGAAGAAGAAAAAAAAAAAAGGAAAACTAATGAAAAGGGCTTGAAAACTTTGAGTTTTAATGATAAGGACAAAATAAAGGGTAAAGTGAATAGTACCAGAATTGACTTTTTAGTGTAAAAATATGGTTTTTCGTTAAAGTGAACAGTACCGGGTGCTTTTCGTTAAAGTTCCCAAAAAAAAAAGGTCCGAACCCAGAAGAAGAAGAAGAAAGAGAGAGAAGAAGAAGAAGAAAGAGAAAAAAAAAAAAAGTGGCAGATATGTTTTTATTTTTTTTAAATTAAAAAATTATTTTATTTGCCACGTGGCAGACATTTGGCAGCCACATGTCATATATGTGGCAGCCACGTCAGCATTTAATAGATCCATGGATGGAAAATCTAACGGTTGTATGAAATTGAAATAAAATCACGGGAAGTTTTGGAGCCTCAGTAAGCAGATTGCCTACGTCTGCATTTAATAGAAGTGGAGCCTCAGTAAGCAGATTGCCTACGTCTGCTGCTGCTGCTGGTCGTGGAAGTTTTGGGGCCTCTAATAACAATCACGGGAGTTTCTTGCATAATGCATCTGCTACTCCCGGCAGCATAGCTGACTATGATGATGTTTTCCGCCCTCAGTACAAGGATGGAAACCATTTAACCGCTCTTTATCAGGTAGAGATTTACACATAGAAGTAGTTAGGCGCAATTTGTGTTTGTGCATCTTATTACTTGTAATGTGCTTCAGAGCAGTAGTTCAGCATGACTTCTGATTTGATATTCACTGTTTCGGATACTGATTTCTGATGATTGGCCGCCGTGTCTATGATTTTCATTTCTCCACTATAAAGTTTCTGTTTTCCGTGGATTCCAGAGTTCAAGAACATTGCCTTCCGTTCCAGACAGTGCATTTAACAACTTACTTGGGCAGAATCAACAGCATGCAGGATATCGACAAGGGCAGGCTGGACAGCTGCCGTCCCAGTTGCAGAGTTATCGAGGACACCCGGATTTCTATCATTCCCAAGTGGACGTAACACAAGAACTTCAGCGGCAACGCCTCAATGATTTAGGCTTAGGAGGTTTCCAAGACCTGTCACCTCAGCAGTTGCACCAGATTTGGCAGGGGACCTACTAGTAGAAAGTTTTCCCTCTCATTTTTCTTTCATTTTTTGTTTTCTGCAATGGGGCTTGTAGTGAGTTTGGAGTTGCCAAATTAGGGTGTCACTTTAGTTCAGAATCTACGGGGGGTTCTGTCTGGCTGTCCAATTGTACATACTCTAAACGGGGAAGTTATCGTTTTTTGCCTTGTGCCTCGACGATGCATCTTACGAAACTGTGTTGGGGCATGAATTCTACATTCAATGCGATAACTTGCAATTTTTGTTTCTACTACTGAAGAAGGCTTAAAAGCTCGACGGAATTCTCGCTTTACCTGTTTTCTCCGGTGGATATCTTATGAAAAGATTGAGTTGGTAGATTTGTGCTTAAATATATTACATGTAAGTGTTGGAAAAGTCAGTTGGGAGGTAGGCAGTGAGAGTGATATTACCGTTGTGATATAATTAGTGCTTAATTTTGTGCATGGTGTCACTTAATCTTCTCCTAATTCTGGATCATTCTTTTTGGTTTGCTTCATAAAACTATTGGTAGAAATGTTGCTATTTATTCACACGTTCTGAACACATCTTCTGGTGAATCTCTTGTGACTGCAAAGACTGCGTGCTTGAACGGGTTCGCTAATGGCAGGAGGTGCAGATCTGGTGGCTCCTTCCGTTGTGTCGAAAACTGTAATTGATCGGAGACAAGATGCCGATAAAAGCAACAGTCACCACAGGCCTGGGATTGATGCAATGCCAATGGCACCCAAGTTGCCTAAGGAAGTGGCACCGGTTCCTGCGGGGGAGACTCTTCGCCGGCCACGTGGGAGGCCAGCAGGTTCGAAGAACAAGCCGAAGCCGCCCATCATAGTCACCCGCGACAGCGCTAATGCGCTTCGTGCTCATGCAATGGAGGTAAGTTCTGGCTGTGATGTGAGTGAGAGTTTAACCAACTTTGCAAGGAGGAAGCAGAGGGGCATTTGCATATTGAGTGGAAGTGGCTGTGTGACCAATGTCACACTGCGACAACCAGCTTCATCTGGCGCTATCGTGACCCTCCATGGCCGGTTTGAAATCCTCTCATTGCTCGGGTCAATCCTACCCCCGCCAGCCCCTCCAGGGATCACAGGTCTAACCATATATCTTGCAGGGGCTCAGGGGCAGGTTATGGGAGGGGGTGTGGTCGGTGCGCTCATTGCTTCGGGCCCTGTGGTGATCATGGCTGCTTCGTTCATGAACGCCACTTTTGATCGCCTGCCACAGGATGAAGAGGAAGTTGCTGCGGCTTTGCAAAATCAGCACCACCAAAACGGCCGCCACCACCACGTGGACATCTCGGATTTATATGGACTTCCTCAGAACCTGATCACTAATGGTAATGTCCCTCCTGAGGTGTACTCCTGGGGATCCGGCCGAACTATGTCAAAAACTTGAGTTGCAAGAAATCAATGTCTGTATCAGTAAGTGGTGATTAATATTCTGGAGATACGTCATCTCTCCAGTAGCATTAAGCTATATCGAAAGAGTTTCGAATTCCTTTATTACTGCTTGCTTTCATGTGACCTACATTGAATATATAAATCATGTAACCACTGCAAGAGCAGCTATATAAAATACAGTTGATCTACTTCACTTCTGTTCTATGCCTTTACTTTGTGCACAAATTCGGTTTCTGAAAAACGCACAATCTTCTGCAAATGATAGTTTGATGCTAAAGCATCGTAACCCACCCCATTTCGGGAATCATAAACCCCAACTCATCCAACAGAGAATAGATCTCTGGGGCTTTGTGATGTAGCCTTCCACCGGCTATAAACTCATGAACCTCTCCGTCCACTTCGATCAAACTACACCCCGGTTCTTTCTCTATCTTCTGTTCCTTCATCGATAGCCTCTCCTTCATCGCTTCCTGAAACCGACTAGAGGCAGCATAGACATTTGACATAAGAACATAACCGCAGCTGTCGTTTGGGTCCAATTCGATCACACGCTTTGCTGCTCGTTTTGCCATCTCAATGTTACTGTGCTTCCTACAAGATGAGAGCAATGACCCCCAAATAATGGCATCTGCTTTTACCGGCATGTTATCTATAAGCTCTTCTGCTTCTTCAAGAAGTCCTGCCCTGCCTAACACATTAACCATGCAACTATAGTGCTTTATCGAAGGTTCAATCTTATAACTTCGTGTCATTTTCGAGAGATAATCCCTTGCTTTCTCCACCTTCCCCGAATGATTACACGCTGTTAGGACCCCAAGAAAACTGACACCATCCGGTATAAAATTTGAAGTTTCAAGCCTCGAGAACAGCTCAATTGCTTCCCCCTCGCAACCATTAACGGCCAGGCCCATGATCATGGTGTTCCAACAGGACAACCCTTTATTCGGGGCAGCCTCAAAAACACGAAGAGCCTTTTCGATGCTTCCGCATTTGCAGTACATGTTTGTAATCGCCGTGACAACAATTCCATTCATTTCAATCCCATTTTTCTTTATGTATTCATGAATCCACTCCCCTTGTCCAATTGCTCCCAACTGAGCAGAAGCATTCAACAAGCTCACCATTGTAAACTCACTAGGCCTAATCCTCTCCTTCTGCATTTCACCAAAAAGCTCCAATGCCTCTGCATACTTCCCATTCCTAACAAATCCGCTAGTCATCGAATTCCAAGAAACTGAATTCCTCGAAGGCATCTTATCAAACAGCCTCTTGGATTCACTCACTTCACCACATTTGAAAAGGCCCATGATCATAGAATTCCATGCAACATTGTCACATTCCAAGTCCTCATCAAACAGTTTTCTTGCTTCACTCAGAAACCCACAATTTGCATACATGTGTATAATCGTGTTTCGCGTAAATTCATCACTTTCGATACCCAACTTTATAACTCTTCCATGAAGCTGAGCTCCGTCTTTGGCAAGGCCAACTTGAGAATAAGCCTTGAAAACTGAAGGGTAAGTCAATCTCTGTGGCTCAATTTCTGAAGCTACCAGCATTTCAATGAAAAGAGAGACTGCAGTTTTCGGGTTTTGGCTTTCGGAGAAGCCTCTAATGATGGTGTTCCAAATGAAGGGGTTTGGCTTTTTTATGCGTCTGAAAACCATGTAGGCATAGTTGATGTCTCCGGCTCGGGAGGCAGAGAAGGCCAGAAGCCGGCTGGCGACGACCGTGTCCTTGGTTAGGCCAGTTTTGAGGAGGTGGGCGTGGATTTTTTGGAGGTCTTTCATGGAGGTGCATTGGTTTTCTAGCATGGAGAGGTGTGGATTTTCTGAGATGAATTTGGATATGGAGGCAGAAGTAGTGAAAGAGCAACAGCATGGTGTCATATTTCTTGTGGCTCTTGTTTTCTGTTTTTGAGTTGTACCCAATCCTCTTGGGGGAATATAATGCTTATATTGTCATAGTCGTGAATTCAAACCGTTGATTTGTTGAAGCAATGTCTCCCATCGAAAATCTTATGAAGTTAAATTTAGTCTCACATTAGAAACCTTAGGAAGATAAATTTATTTTATACCGAATGATTTGACTACTAACTTTATCGTAGCCTTTTGATAAAAAAAAATTTAAAAAAAAAACCCACACGTATTGGAGGACACGTGATTAAATTGAGAGTAACATTAATGTTGATTAGTAATGGGTCATTAGACTGTCTCTAAAATTTGACTTAAGTTATTTTTGACAAAATATCTAATCTAAATTTACGGTGTAACAACATAAACATATATTTAGATTTTTAAGTCTAAAAACATCATTACTCTCTTACTAAACTCATATGTCACCCACAATGGTTTCTTTCTAGTTTGTTTATGGCAAAGTAAACAGAAAACGTACCTTGCAAGTGTTGCTTTTGCTTAACATGACCTGCACTACGGTAAAGCTTGACCTTTGTGCAAGGTATTAGGATCATTGTCAAAGATTTAGGCACACAAATACAAGATTTGTCGATAAACATACTTATCATAGGCTGCTTATAGCATGATTAAAGACTAATAAGATCTTAGCCTCCAGTAATTTTATACATAATAGTCTCAATCAAAGACATTCCCACCACCCATGCACAAATGGGGATTATGGTAGTAACAATCAAGAACTGCCTTTATTTGGAACCAAAGCATAAAGCTAAAACTTCGGATTAATAAATTAATCCACATAGGTATATTTCGAATCCAATTGGTCAAAAGTGCAAGCCATAGGATAGGATTTTAGACCGTCCACTTTAAGGACTTATTTCACCAATTCAGCTCACTTTGTTCATACATGGTGCCCCACATAAAGATCCATAAAACACACACATATATTTTGTAACTGAAACGACAAATAAAGGCTAGTTAGATCGTTATTTAAGGTAACATTTTCTCTACACTATTTAGAAGAATAAAGGTTTTTATTTTTGTGAGTTTGATGATGTATTTACATGAGTCCTACGAATTTTAATCATGTGTTTTAGTATATAGATAAATAGAATATATTGTGTCCGATCAACCGTAAAATTATATGTATGAAATTTTATGCTATTTTCAAGATGTTTTTCCAGTAGTAACCCAAACCAAAAAGCTTTAAAAAAAAATAAAAAATCATCCCAACCACCAAAAAAAAAAAACATATGATTGGTACATCCATACTAGATAGTTATATCTTTTAATTTAGAAGACATGTTCTACAACACCACACCTGCAAGGCTGAAATGTTGGTCGGTTGGTTGATGGTTACTCAGATTAAATGGTGTCAAACTTCAAAAAGAAGAGGCAGAGAAAAAGGAGAAGGGCAAAATGCACACATCACCACCATCATTACAATCATCACTTAACAGCCCACAAACCCAAAACTAAATTCCAAACAATTCCTCTCCCCTCTCTTTTCCTTTTTCCTCAACCTTCTTCTCTGCCCTACCTTTTGCCTCCTTTTTCCACCCCTCCCTCCCTCCCCCGGTTCCACCTCCCTATACCTACACCTCTCACTTACACTATATATGTGTGTGTGTGTGTGTGTAAAAATATTTTTTAAGGGTATGACAATTGAGACAAAGGGTACAAAGACCTCTTCTTTGCAACAACATCATTGATCTTCTCTAGTTTAAGTATTATTTGCTCCTCTTTCTTTCCTTCTTTCTTTCAAACCAAACAAACAAAGTAGAACTAGATTAGATCAGAAGAAGCAGAAGAACAAGAAGTCATCAAGGAGAAGAAGAAGAAAATTCTTTCTTTCAAACCAAACAAACAAAGTAGAACTAGATTAGATCAGAAGAAGCAGAAAAAGAAGAAGAAGAAGTCATCAAAGAGAAGAAGAAGTAGAAGTAAGCAAAGGCACCAAATGGGTGGAAGGTTTCTTTATCCTGTAACTCTAATCTCCTGCTTGTTACTCCTATTGGGTATTTTCTTCTGTTCAGGTGACTTCCTTTGTCTTGTTGTGACCTTTGAGTTGCATCCTTTACAATTTTATATTTGGTTTTTCTTATTTATGATTTGTTATGACAGCATCTATCATTCTGTTTTGTTAATTAATATATTTGGTAATAATACCATTTGCTTCTTTTTCTTTTTTTGCTTTGTTTCTTTCTGCCTTTGACAAGTGAATTTATATTCTTCCCCTCTTCCCCATCAACTTTCGGCTCACTAATAATCCATGTCTGCATTCGAATATCTTTTTCTGGGTCAGAGTTTGGATTGAGAGATTTGAAATTTTTATGAATATATGTAATGTCCTAGCTCAGAATTGTGTCATTTCAAATGTGGCCCTTGTTCTTTGTTCATAATTTAATGCTTTACAAATAATGCTGCTTACCAATTGTGTTCTGTTTATTATTTTTCTTTCTTTAAGTTAGACATTTTCTTTTTGTGGATGAAAAAGTTCCATTAATTTTTCACCCTTCTATAGATATAGTTTTTTTTCATGATGCTTTCTCCTTTTTCTTTTGTTTGTTTCCTCAGTCAAAGTAGGGGGGTTAGAGTACTATCTATTTTCAAATTTTCGTGATGGTTAATGATCAATTTAAATTTTCCCTCTTATAGTTTTTACTTTGTATTTATTTTAAATTTCTTGTGGTGCTTGGAGGAATCGGATCCACTCTGGACAGGTCTGGAGCTTAGGGATCATATCATCTGGACCGTTGATTGGTGTGTAAAAAAAATCAGAACCGTTGGTTTTGTGTGGTGGGCCAAGAAAATGAGTTAATAGGGACCGTTTATTGAATTTGTGCAGCCCAAATGAATTGATCCCTAGGTTCCGGACACTAAGGTCCGGAGTGGATCCAATTTCGTGCTTGGATAGGATAACGCATGTAATTTAAGGTATGTACGAAGGTCATTGTGATTAATTTTGTATTTTGGGAGGATTATAAGAGATTAGACATGAAGGAAACTTATTTCTATTGATCCTACTATTTTGTGAGGATGGTAAGGGAAAAGTGTTTTTTTTTTTCGACTAGTTATCCACCTTCTATCTTTAAATTAGACAAAATTTATTCATTTTTTTCTTCAACATACCTTGAATACGGTGAATTATCTAATCCAATAATAAGCTCCAAACCTGTCCCAGTGGAAAAAGATGTCATCTCACTTAGATAAACATTTTGGGAAAGCGATTCTCTCCGGATCCCTTCCTTCTAATCCATCAAATCAAAGAATCAGTGCCATTGAAATTTAATCCAATGGCTATAAACAGGGGCTCACTTTAAAAGTTATAATAACTTCAGCCGTTGGATCAAATTTTAATGATACGGATCCACTAATTTGATGAATTAAGAGGAAGATATCCGGAGAGGATCCCTTTCCCATTTTGTTACCTTTTTACTTCTTCATTTCCTTCGAGCATTCACATGAATGCATTTTGAAAACAGCAGTAAAGTCACTGAACTTTTCAGTTTTTACTATCTTCTTTAAAGTCCAAACAGAAAACTTTATTATTTACCCCTATTTCCAAATTAAGGATCAATTGTTCAACTAGTTGTGATGGCTTGTGAAACTAATAGTTTATAGGGTTTTGATTTTATTTTGGAACCTGGAACCACAACCCAATTCAGATTTGGCACCATTCTTTCAATGCTCATAAAGTGCAGAATACAAAAAAAGTAAAGCTTACTCTAGTTTTGATTTTTCTAGTACAGGTTTGAGTGTGACAATAAAGGAAAAGAACATTGGACACATCAAAGAAAAAGACCAAGAAAATAAAGGGCTGAAATTCCCTGAAACCCTAATTTCCACCACCCAAAGGGACATCACTACTCCAATAACAACAGTTCCTACAATAACTACCACAAATCCCACTTCATCAACACCAATTGTGAACCCTAATTCAAATCCAGCTGATTCAACTGTCCCTGTCACATCCTCCCCTAGCATGACCCCATTTCCTACAACAACAACACCATCATCACCTGCATCCACTGGTTCAAGTTGGTGTGTTGCTAGCCAAAGTGCATCACAAATGGCATTGCAAGTTGCTTTGGACTATGCTTGTGGCCATGGTGGCACTGATTGCTCAGAAATTCAGCCGGGACGAAGCTGTTACAACCCAAATAGTGTCCGGGATCATGCTTCTTACGCATTCAATAACTATTATCAGAAGAAACCAGTTCCAAATAGCTGCAACTTTGGTGGAACTGCTATGATCACTAGCACTGACCCAAGTAAGTCACCATTTTATACTACCGTTTGTAAACTCTATGTCATACTGCAAGAGACTTGTAGCTCAAGTTGTTAAAACCATCTATCCTTGCACCCGAGATCCTGCTTTCAATTAAAAAGATTGGCACGCTTTTCTTCTTTCCTTCTAAATGATCTCTGGTTTTGCTACAATGTTCTCAGGTACAGGGTCTTGTCAATATCCGTCTACTAGGTAATTTACTCTCTCATGTTTTCGTACCACCTTTTTCATTTAGAAAGATAAAAATTAATATTTGTATATTCACATTGCGTCTGCAGCACAAGTTCATCAGTCTTGAACACAACAAATACTAGTGGCTCAACTGTGTTTGGTGCGGTCCCTTCAGGCCCTACCACCTCAGCAGCAACAGTAGATGCAAACACACCCAGCCTGCAAAATATTTTGTACATCATGGCATGTTTGATGGTGTTTTTACGGCCTATTTTTAAGTTGAGATGAATCTTGTAATAGATATGCCAGTGGGTTCTTACTGAGGAGAGAGACCTAGGTAGAGAGAAAGAGAGCATAAGTGATGGATTGTCACGCCTCGGACCTCGGGTCTCGGGTCCAGAGCGTCTCATGAATTCTTGTAGGGCTGCAAAAAGGGTTTTTGTTTAGTTTGAGAGCAGCAACATATATACATATTGAAACAATCTTTGACCATTTGTAAAGGGGAATGGAAATTTTGATTGGAACTTGGAAGATGGTATAGTTAACGGCCTTTGCTGGCTTGGGCTTTGATCTAGAGTCTACACCAGTAACCACCTTCAATAAACTCCTCCAACCATTTTTCATTTTGCAACATAAATTTTGGGGTGTGGTCATGGACTCATAAATCTTGTACTTCCTATCGTGCTATCATTATATTGACAAATTGACAAAACACAATATTGATCAAAAAATTAAAACACAAAATTAACAAAAGATCAACAAATGCATTGATTATTACTATTTTCTTAAAACTATTCATTCATGCACCTGAGGTCCTGTATTCTCGTTGTCCTTACTCAGTATCGCTTGAATCAAAAACAAAAATCCGTAATACCAAATAATCTTCATATCCTTCATTGCTTTTCCATCAGATACAAAAATAGGTTAGGTACATACGTAATTCTTTTCTTTGCCCACTTTTAATATAATTGTATGTGGAGCACATGGGAGGGACCCCTAAACATATATAAACCAATGTCCACTCATATTTGCTTCATCTCATTATTCTGTCTTGGTTCTTCGTTTCTTATCCATCAATCACTTTGTTTCCTTATTCCTTTCCTTTCTGACACTTTCTCTCTACAATGGAGGACGAACAATCCCTCTTCCAACCCCTCATCCATGCAAAACCAGTAAACCCTATTTCAGAAAACGACCATACTATTAATGCGCCGAATAGTGGTATCAGTTGAATATCAGAGTGCGCAATTATTAAACTAACTGAGAATGCCGGAACGGCTACAAAACCCTAAGAGACTACATTGTGAATAACTTATATTCTACGAGCTACAAAGCACCATATATATAAAGAACTAACATAACCCTAATAAGCAAGAAAACGAAACCCTAATACTAATGGGCTTAGCCCAAATTCAAACAATAAAATAAATAACTATTTTCCAACACCCCCCGTCAAACTCATGACGGTATATGACATGGGTTTGCAAACAAGCAAATGCGGACTGGCTCCGTTAGGCGGACTGGCAGACATGCAAACTTAATTGGACTTGACTTGACTTAACTTGACTTGACTTGCGAACTGGCAAACTTGACTTGATTCTTGACTTGACTTGACTTGACTGGCAAACTGGTTCTTGATTCTTGATTCTAGCTGGCAAACTGGTTCTGGTTCAAACTGGCTAGTGTTGAGAGTATGGAAAGAACCCGTCACTAAAAGGACGAGATTTTCATATCTCTATTTTAGCAACGAACAAACAAACACAAATACCATCACTCGAGTGGTCACAATTCCAAGTACTCGAATGACAGTCACAAAACAATCTCAAACAAACCAACAACTCGTGTGGCCCAAAAACAAACTTAACTATGTTTTTTTTTTTCTTGCCCGTGTGGGCCTTAAACAAACAACCAAAACTAATTTCTTTTCCTTTTTTTTTTCCTTCCTATTTTCTTTTCCACTTTTTTCTTACTTCCCTTTTCCTTTTTTTCATTTTTTCTTCTTTCTGGACTGACGCCATACACCTCCAGCATTGGTGCGGTGGCGATGCGAACAAACAACAACAAGCGGGTGGTTCTAAGGCAGCGGGTACGGCAGTGGTGTGGTGGATTGCAGGCAACAGTCTGGTACGGGTCGAGATCGTGAGTACAGGGGTGCGGAGGAGGTTCTGATTTCCAGGCTTGCAGAGTGGTGCAAAAACGACGAGCAAGAATAGGGTCTGTGCAGGCTTGCAGCAACAGATCAGATTATGGGTTGGAGTACAGGCGGTGGGACGACACAAGACAAGCAGATGATGAGGCAGGATCAGACCAAGCAGATCCCGAAGGATTGAATCTACTCTGATACAAGTTGAATATCAGAGTGCGCAACAAACAAGACTAACAAAATAATAAGAATATTATTAAACTAACTGAGAATGGCGGAACGGCTACAAAACCTTAAAAGATTACATTGTGAATAACTTATATTCTACGAGCTACAAAACACCATATATATAGAGGACTAACATAACCCTAATAAGTAAGAAAACGAAACCCTAATACTAATGCGCTAAGCCCAAATTCAAATAATAAAATAAAGGAAAAATTAGTATCCGGTCCCTAGTTTTTACTGTTCATTGACTAACACCTTATTAGTTCTCAAATTTTGATTCAAGTCCCTAGCATTAATGTGATAATGAATTTACATGTTTATTATATAATTTTTTTAATATAAAAATTAGTAATTAATTTAGGGTTTAATACTCACACCTCTATTAAACTTCTAATTAATTTTCAATTCAAACATTTCCAAAATAATAAAAAATTAAATTAAATTAAGTTTGTACCTATTAGTTTTTTTTTATATATAAAAAGATTCTCAATTTTTTAATCTTAAATGTACCCATTCATATAATTTTTCAATTTTTTTAATCTTAAATGTACCCATTCTCAAATATATCAATTTGTTATATGTAAAATGTACCATTTTTTAATATAAAATCCATTCAAATTTTTTAATCCATGTTTAAACTTATATGGGTACATTCTTTTTCGTTGATTTGAGAATGTATCCATGTTTTGGTACAATAACTTTTTTTGTTAATTTTGGTTAATGTACCCATACATATATGTACACACACACACAATATATAGAGAGAATAATTTATATTTTATTATTTTTAATCCCATAATTATGGGTTTTATTTAAAATCTCATTAATATAAACAATTACAAATTTCAATTTTTAATTTTTAATTAAAAAAATATAGTAACTTACATTATTACATTAATATCAGGGACCTCAATCAAAAACTAAAAACTAACAAGGTTTCAATCAAAGGATATTGATAGCTAGGGACCGCATCCAAAGTGTCCCTAAAATAAATAACTATTTTCCAACAGTATCCTCATTCGTTTTCTCTCGTTGGACCACTCGCAGTCTATACAAACCACGAAGCATCCAAAGGGTTTGACATAAGCAACGTAAACGATGCCGAAGACTCTGTCGCTTGCCGACGCTTCGACCTCCTCTACATCTCCAACGACAAAGCCTCATTATCCTCGACGCTAGCAATTTCGTCGAACACCTTTTTTACTCTAACGATGATCATCATGATCATCATCCCATGAAGCACGTAAACTAAGTCGTTTTGAGGATTTCTAGCATGAGCTCGCCTTTCTCTAACATTGGTGAATAACTTATATAGCACATGTACACCGATATTAGAGTGATTGTCCACTTCTTGCCCAACAAAGAAGTTGGCCATTTTTTCCTTCAATAAGGCCTTCAATCATGGAACATGCCGAACATGCATTGGACTTGGCCATCCTACGTGGCATGACGCGTGTCTGGATATGGGACGGCGAGGCCCGCGCTCCACCGGATCTTATAGACGGCATGGTGGAGTACGCAAGGATGGTGGCTGAACGCTCATTTGGTCACATGAAAAGTTACGGCACAGTCACTGGCACCAAACAGCCAGAGTGTGACAAATTCTGGTGGAAGGGCAAGGACCCTGAAGTGGTGGCGCAATTTTATCCAACGGCTGAACGGGGCTGTGAAGGACAAGTGGCACGATCGGATGGTGGCTGATGCATTAGGCATGCATTGCAATATTTTTGTGGATCATATAAATTTTCTAATTACAGCTTTTGAGAGTCGGTGGATTTAAATTTCAGTGGGTGTTTTGTTTTCTGTTCTTCTTGGTGTTATATATAGTGGAATCCGGATACCCGGCAGTTGCAAGGATCCTAGAAATACGTAAATTATATCTGTTTATCGTACATTGTACGATAAAAAATTATTTTAAAAATTTTTATTTAAAATTAAATACAAGCAGTACTTGACAAAAACTAATCACACGATATACGATAAATATATACGATTTATGAATCCCTAGGATTCTCACCAAAATAATCCGAAGAAGATCCTGTTGAATATATAATGTAGCATGATTTATAGTTGAGCTGTCACATTATTATTGATCCATGCATGATGCAAACAGATAAAACATTAGTGGATTGAAACACGTGGACACCTTTGTTTCCATCTCTCCCATTGTGTGGTCAATTGCTTGTCCATAATTTGGTTTGGCCAGTTGCCAGTTGGGACCTAATTGGATAAACAATTTTTCTCTCTTTGTATATAAGGATTAAGTTTTGTAATTAGAATAGCTAGTTATATATTTAGGGGAATTTTCTTATTGAAATGACTTCCCATACTATTTTTTCCTTGTATACCTCCTTATTTTTTAGGGAATTTTAACGAAAAGCACCTAGTACTGTTCACTTTAACGAAAAACCACATTTTTACACTAAAAAGTCAATCCTGATACTATTCACTTTACCATTTATTTTGTTCTTATCATTAAAACTCAAAATTTTCAAGCCATTTTCATTAATTTTCCTTATTTTTTACTTAGAGGGGCGACCAACCTACTTTGGTTTGTTTGGGTCCATTGGTTTTTGGGTTCATCTTTTGTATCTTCCCTGGACATTTGACCCGATTTATTGCCTTGACGTTCTTTGACCAGTCCAACTACGACTTTCGTATCACTATTTACTATTTCGCTCGTCATTTTATAATTGACTATCATTTATTAAATTCATTTGGTGCCCTTCCCATATTCTAGAGTTTAACATGATTTTTTCTAAAGTATCGAATTGATACGAAATTCTTGATTAATAATAAGATAAGAAATTTTTGGAGGAACTTTATAGAATCGATTTATTGCATCGGTTATTAAAATAGTTTTCTTCAAAATGTAATATAATCAAGAGAATTGTTATTAGCATTCTAAAAATGTAATTCTATACTCTTCACAAATGTATTTTTTTTTCTAATTATAGAAAATTTAGAATGCAAAATGAAATGTTTGGTGTGACAATAACAATTTCAATTCGATACTTTTTTTTTTTTTTTTTTTTTAAACTTTTTATTTTGTTATCTCATCTCCTTCATTTCTTGTTTAAGTTGTAATGCAATCAAAGAATAGAAGGATAATATGGTTAGCAGATAGAGTAGCTCAAGTTGTTCAATTGTTCGTCAACTACGAAAACATAAATAGCAGCTCGAACACCATCTCAAATTGTCAAACGTTTCCAGTCTAACCTAATTCAACTGCAAAAAGAAAACGTGTGAGAACCTTGTGTCGACCAATGTGCATGCGTACCATCTGTTTTCTTTAGATCTTCGTCCCCAAGATTAATGATTACTATGATAAGCCCTCTGCAATTTTATGACTGTTGCGTTTATAATCTCATTCATTGCAAGCACAGAACATTCCTCAATACCAATGCAGACAGGAAAACTTAAATCTTAAGAAAAAGTCAAATAAATCCGCCCTTGTATTTTATTTAGAGTAATGCTATTCATACCATATTTTTATACTACATTTTTATACCATTTTAGGTGGTATCTGATGTAGAAAACCATATCATTTGAAAAATTTGCAAAACCCAAGAAAATGAAGGAGAAAGACTCCTCATATACCATAATCATCATTTAATCAACTAGTTTTTCTTAATTATTAGTTTATTAAATAATGAACTAAATTTAAAAATCTGATTAATTCAAATGATATGGATGTCCACATCAAATGTCACCTAAGTTGGTATGAAAATATGATATAAAAACATGGTATGAATAACGTACATTAATCAAGTGCATGGCCATGTAAAACAAAATGAATTGTGGTACTCTGCATGAATTGTATTAATTTGCGTCTTTTTTAAGAAATATATCTCTACGTGATAATAGAGATAGAATCAACCAATACAGGTAGATCTCATTTTTATTAGAGATGAGATTTACAAAATGTAAACTCTCTGACATTTCTCTTTACCATTACTTCGATACATGATTATATTAGTTAATTTCACATAATCCTTACTCGAGAAAAGGACGTGAAAGATAGGAATATGTATATCATTAGGTTAAAACAACAGTAATAAGAAAAGAAGAAATTGAATTCAAATAAAGAAATAACAATCTGCCAGTACTAGTGGTATCTAGCAAAAAATTACCATATACAACATCAAAGAAAATGGTTTCCTAACCACCTTAACAAAGAAGAAACTAAATAAATATAATCAAATCCGTCCATTAATTTTTACAAAAAAAATTTAATTATATGAAAATTAAGGCTTCTTTCTCTTATTAACAGGGACAATTCCTTCATTCCCAGCCAGCATTAAATACTTATCCCTCCTTGTAAGAGAGGTGCACTCAAAACCCAAAGCATCAGCCAATTTCCTCTGGATGTAATTAGCCACTTCATTGCTAGACTTCCCCCCAGCACAAGTAAGCTCTTTTGGGAGCTTCCCAAGAACCTCAACGTAATATGCAGGCCTAGGGTTCATCAGGAAGAAAATTGGGTCCAAGCATTTTAATCCACTGGCTGTTGTGCCATAAAACATGCTCACATTTGTGTTGATAGCCACTGGCACAATCTCATCAGCCAGTTCTGCAAAGAGTGAGCTGAATCTAAGCAAATATGGCTCTCGACACGTTGTTCCTTCAGGGCAAACGACCAAATCTCCTTCACTAAGTAGCCTCTCCATGGTTTCACCGTCTTGTTTTCGGTCTCTGGTTAACCGGACAGTCTTGATCGGCGCTAAGATTTCGGACATTTTGCTCAGGCTGTATGTGACAGCAGTTAAAGGCTTGCGTAAGGCTGTACTGAGGAAAACTGGGTCCAGTAGGGTTCTGTGCGTGCAAACATAGAGGACTCCCGTTTTTTGTGGATTTGAAGAAGTGGAGTTTATGCAGCCTTTGACTGAGAGATTGACACCTGTCCAGCAGGCCAAAAATAGGGCAATTTCGTAGGGGAGGATGATGCCAACTGAGATCCTGAATATGGCTAGGATTATTCCAATAGGGAGCCACAAAAGCATGGCTAGGGTTGCAGATGGAGTAGGCAAGAATGCTAGCCTTCCATCATGAAATATTACTGGCTTTGGGAGCTTGTGCCTAGCCATTGCTGATTTTGCACCACTCTTGCTGTCTTCCTTGTTCACTACATAGGCTTCCTGTTGCAATTATGTGGGTTAATAACACCAAATGGCCGTGTGATCATGCCTTCACATTTTAAAATTTCTCATAATGTTCTAATTAACTTTTCATAAATGTACATAGTAGACTCAAATACAAATGCATGGTAATACATACATGTACCGTATCTAGGCCAAAATAATATTATGCTTGCAAACAAGGAAATTAAATTAATTTGTGCAACATCTCCCATTAATTAAAGGAATGAAGGGGGGATGCTTCTTGGGTTATTTTAGATAAAAATTACATGATGGAAATTGGAAAGTGGGAAAAGGATGTAATTTGTGAAAATGATTTTCTAATGCATCAATGTGACTTATTAGTAGTAGTGATCCCAAAACCTTCTGAAGTACCCTAAACCAGAAATTTGATACATAGGATCATAATACCTAACTAGTTATGGGTTAGGTGTAAGATTATGCCTAAAAATACTGAGGTATATATTAAGCATTAGTGGGAAAAAATACATGACAATTTTTATTAGATATAATTTCTTTTATACAAGCAATATTAGGATCAAACTGAAACTTCAGGTGCAAGGAGAAATCAAACTTGAGAGTGCATGGATAAATAGGAAACAATTTGAAAGTAGTATTACATACCTTGCAGAGGGATGTAAAGAGTTGATCTTGGAGGCTTGAAGAACCAATTCCAATATCTGGTTTTTTGTCTCCAAAATGTTTCTTGAGAGCTTTGTGCTTCACAAGAAAACCAGACTTGGATAACAAACCAGTGAAGTAATGCCCGATGGTGTGCAACTCAGTCCCCAAAACATCACCAACTTCCAAATAATCCTTGAGAAAATGTTCAACCATGACTCTAGGGACACTTGTGAGGACAACCCTAGATCCCGCTGAGGCCAAAACCTCATACACCTGAAGGTTGAGATTTTCCAGATAAAACTTGGGCAAAACAGCCCTTCCAACACTCTCCATATCTTTTTTTCTGAGACCACAAAAAGTTATGAAAATCATGACCCTTAATCTGTGCTCGTTGTTGAAAACCAGCAAGATCGGGTACGATAGAAGCAAGAGAAGGGCTCTCAAAATGCTGCCACCTTCAAAGGCAACAAGCATGAAGTAAGGGAAGACAGATGGGGATTTCAAAAGGGATCCAAAAATGTCACATGCAATTTTGTCATACTCTCTGCCCTCTAAATTACACTTTGTGACACTGGGAAATGAAAAGGGTTGTTTTTGCGGTGATGTGAGAGGAGGAGAATTGCCTACGAGGGAACCATAGTTTCTCACTTTTCTTGCAGCTCTTTGGCATGAGTTTGCTAGCAGCTGGTACAAAACCCAGTCTGTGAGTTTGAGAAGAACCATTAGGAGGACCATGGTTTCTTGATAAACCCTAGAACTATTTCAGAGATGGTAAGAGAAGTTTTGATAGATATGACAAAGAAAGATAGAAGAACGAGAGAAGAGAGATACAGAAACAGAGGAGGTTGTGGAGAAGAGGAAGGGTTTGCTGTGTATTTATAGGAACACGATTAAGGCCCCGTTTGGGATTGAGGTGATTTTAAAAAAAGTCACTGTGAAAAAAAGCTGAGGGTCATTTTTGTGTTTGGTAAACTGAAAAAAAAGGGCTTATTTTGGAAGCTGCTGTGAGAATAAGCTGAAAATCAAAGGAAAAGCTGAAGCTGCTATTTGTTGCTTTGAAAAAAAGCCAGTTTTTTCAAAGCACACGGAGCTACAGTGCTCCTTTAATGAAAAGACACACTATCATCCTACTTTTTTTTCCAAAAGCACTTTCACAAAAAAGTTTACCAAACACTCTACTGGCTTTATTTCAGCCGCTTATTCTCACAGCACAGCCGCTTATTCTCACAGCAGCTTTTTTTCAAAGCACAGCAATACCAAACCAGCCCTAAAGAGTGAGAAGGATGGTTGACCAAAAGCATTTGGTTAGCCACACCGTTGGCATTAATTCAAACCTCAAAATTTTGTGTTTCTCCTATTATTTTCAATTTTTTTTCCTTCTTGTCATCTTTACAAGGGCATTAAGAAGGGAACATTTTAGGTGGAGTGTCATATACTCGTCATCTATAATATATTTCTTAATAATAAAAGATGAAACTGTTAGTATTTTAATTTAAATAACTGTAATCGCTTAAATTACACTCTGGCGATATTTTAATTAAAACTTCCTTAAACGTTTATGCAAATTGAGCTTGTCAACATGCTATGCCAGGCCGCCCCTTTTTTCTGCTTTCTGGATGGCAACAAACAGTAGGTTGGATTGTTGGTGACCGCCTTAATTTGCAATCGCTCACTCTAGACTATATACTATTGCAAGGGCATTGGAATGCGTGTACAGTATTAAGTATCCAAATTGGTGGACTCTTCTATTCGGAACAAGGAACGATATGTTTTATGTTATTATATAATTGAAGAGATATTTAGAAAAAAATTATTTTCAATTGTATGATGATATGATATATTGCACCGTGCTTCGGACTCATTGTAAAGTTTTTTGTCTCCACGGCATGGAGAGAAAAATAGGGAGATGGCTTCAGCTATGAAATTACATTCAAACCTATTTTAGTCCAGATGGACCAATCCATGAGTTAGATCACCCATATACCATCCGATTTATTGACTCTTTTTTTTGTCATATAGATGTTTGCAGATAGTCAGGTAATATCATCAGTAATTTGCACTATTGTCCTTTGACTTTCTATAGTAAATAACAGCTTCTAATTTTTGGTTTTCCCAAAACACCAACAGTACCATGCATTGGAACTTTGGAATCCCTCAAAGCATCGTATCATTTGATCAACTTTATGATAAAGTAGTCGAAATATAGTATTTATGGTGAAGTTTGTTACAAATTAAGCTTAAAATTAAAAATTTCATCAACTCTTAATTTATAACTTGAATGTGAGCTTTACAAAATAATAAAAGATTAAAAATCAACATGCATCGTTAATGTACAAAATAATTTTCATTTAAATAAATCGACATGGGAAGCTGGCCGCCATGCATATTGAAGCTAGCTAGCCATACAAAATAATTTCCAAAAGAAAAACAGATTTATATGAAATACTAGTCAGAGATTCAATATGCATGATTCGGGCACAAAATCTATGAAACTCTCAAATGATTTTATTTTTATTTTGGTTTGTTTTTGCACGGCAGTTAAGATCATGCAGTTCTGATTAGCAAGGTTGGTGAACACTTAATCATTTGATATGGATGTTTGATAACCATGCATATTGTTTGCGTGGAAGATGGAACAATAGAAGATTCAAAAGCATCTAAACGTGAGTTTACTGTTTTTTCTTCTTTATTTATTTTTATATATTTTTGCTGACTAATGAAATATGAATCACTCAGTATGGGTGTTGGTAGCTAGCTAGCACATGACAATGACGACAAGCTTTTCAAGTAGTTAGATTTCTGTTTTCTATTCTTATTAAGCTACACCTAATAAGATGGAGATGTGAATTGGCTCAAAGCAATGACAGGTGACCCACCTTAAATATGATGAATATTGACCTACAAAAATTAGCTTTTGTGGAACAAGGTGATTTCGACACCTAGTTCTTTTGCCAAAGAAAAAAGAAATCCTATAAAAGTGACGAAATTTCCCAATCTTGAATCTAACAATTTTTAATTTTTAAAAGTAAATGAAGTTCAAATTAAAAAAAAAAAAAAAAGCAATCTCACAAAAATATCATGAATTATGAAATGTTTTAGTATTGTAGTTCAACGTTTGATATAAATACTAATTATTTTTTTTAGTCATAAATCTCCTTTGATCAAACCAGTCTTTGAGTACACGTGATGGATTGCCTTGATAAATATAATCCATATTGAAGTTGAATCACCATTTAGTAGTGCTACAAAGCTTGGTTCTTCTCTCTTGGGTGAGGCATCAAGCACATATATCTTTACCAATTATTCAATTCCTATACGTTGCGTATTTTCTAAAGAGATTTCGCTTCCTCGTGCATTCATCTTTAGTCAGAGTCTTTTGGCTCAATTTTATCCTAATTTTGGTGAAGGTGCCAAGCCCATTTTTCACCTTGAATTTTCAAAATATACAAAATCTCTTATGTTTCATGGAGGATTATATCCCGTAAGTCAGACATCTATGGTTGATCGATTTTGCACATTATCATTTAGCTATTGCAATTCTTTTCTTGATAGGTTTAAACCTTGCTTCATTTCCCCTTAGTCTACAGCAGCAATATTATTTGTACTCTCTCACAATCTTTAAGTAATTTTATATCGATTAATTAAGTTTAAACAATTATTTGATATCACGATCGAGCATTACTCTTTTGTCCAAGTACTATTCATTGTTCTAATAAACTTTTCTTTCTAGTTTGAACAAATTGGGAATGGCGTGTTAGTTTAACCTATCTTCAATACCTGCCAATTAATGAGATGTTACATAAAATCTCTCCCCTTAAAAACGAAGCACTACCAAATTTTGAAGATGGATTAAGAGTGCAGTATATATCTTATCTAATTATGTCTGTATATAGGTAATGGTGAGATGCATGCAGACTTTCAATTCTTATTAGAGGTAAGAAAGATGCAGCCTAAACTTAGCTTTGTGATTGTGTTTTTCTTTCTTGACCATCATCGTATCTAATTATATCTGAGCAATAATTACGGTTTGCTATCCACCTATTAGAGGGGAGAGTGTGCCCTACTAACCCGAGGGTTCGGGCGTGCTTTAATGTGACCTCAACATTAAGCTGATAATGAAATTTTCACTTCCTTGACTTAATTATCTATACAATTCCCCGCTAAGTTATAAGCCCACACTACAAGACTCCACATCATATATATAAACGGTCAAAAGAGCTTCTTGAAATAAAAAAAAATAGAGGTCAAAAGAGCTTCTATCCATCTTTTTATTCACTTCACCCATAACACGATAAAATATGAAATCATACGACATGCAACACTCCTGATTTAATAAAATACCCTCAAACTCTAACCCTACTTTGATCTGTTAGATTGCACACTACGTTTGAATAATTCTTGAAATAAGGTAATCACAATACGATACGTCTCATATAATTAAAGTGAGGCGGAGATCCGTTCATGATTGCATCCCCATCTCACTTTACGTGAGCGAAGGTGACATTCTAAACTGATTACGAATGAGTGCTTCTTCCACACTCTAAAGAATTCTCTCCTACACAATGCGGTCACCACTCACAGATGCGTGTGGGGAATGCTGTGAGTGATCGCGGCACTATGTCAGCTGTATGGATCAAGAATTTTGGTAAGCTTGATTGAACGCTGTCATTGCCGCACAACACTGGTTTGGTGAGTCTTAAACCTAACCTTTTCCACATACTTGGTTGTCACCCAAATGTTGATATATGTAGAACCTTTATCCAAAGAGGCCGGGTCTCTCTATTTTTCAGTAAAAATGGGAACTAGTTGTGGAACTCACTATACATCGAACTTCAACAATCCAAATCGTTTATTTTTCAAGTCTTAATTCATAGATTATTCTTGCAAAAAATCAATTCATTCCGAAAACATTTACTTATTTGATTGTCATGATGAAATTTCAATGTTTTTTAGAACATGGTGTTCATCGATTTCTTTGAACTTAATTAGATGTCTCAAACATTTCTGATTTGGCTAATATTTTGTAAGAATAATCTATAAAATGCAAGTTAAAAAATAAACGGTTCAAGTCATTGAAATTCGATGTGAAATTAGCCCGATAACTAGTCTCTATTTTTACTAATAATGGAGATCCCTTTCCAAAATCCTCTATTATAATAAGGGAACTATTATTAGCACTTCAAAAATCTCATTTTATATTCCTCACAAATGTATTTTTCTTTCTAATTATAGAAAATTTGACGTACCAAATAAGATTTTTGGAGTGTTAAGAACAATTTCCTATAATAATTATACATACATCAATGAGGTGCACTTTATACTAAAGCCATCAAGAAGGTGGGGATGTCAACCAAAGTTTGACTATACATCAATGAGGTGCACTTTATACTAAAGCCATCAAGAAGGTGGGGATGTGAACCAAAGTTTGGCAATATGTATGTATATATGCTATTATTCCAGGCACCTTTTTACATAAATTGGGGGACTAAGGATGGGTAGGAATAAATTCTCTGTGCATGGACACCACATACATTCTGACCATCTGCATCTGAGCAACGTCTGTAAATGGACTTATGTCAACGTACAGAGATGATTTTATACGCGGCATGCACTGATGCACACTGGAATTAGATAGTCAACACCATTTACTCTCTGTTGATGTTGGGAATTTGAGAGTTTTTGACACACCCATCCATCACAAGAACATTGAATAAGTATTGACTCATTTACATGCAATAAACTACTGCAGATAAATCAGAATTTCACATGTTTAAATAAATAAATAAATTTTGTTTTAATGATATATGTCCATATGTGTCAAATTGTATTTAAATGTAAGTAAAAGTAGCATTCATTAGAAGACAAAAGTTTATCTACCACGATGGATGTTCGTGGTAGATTGAAATCCACCACGAATGCTTTGTCCGTTAAAAATACATACAGGATCAAAAAGGATGATGCCAATATCAATTACACGTGAAATTCTGATAATGGTCGAGAGGCAAAAAATCACTCACTAACAGGGGCGGATCCATTACAAGACATGGGTGGTCCCAGGACCCTCCGGAAGATCAGAGAAGCATCTGTGAAGATTGTTAAGGACCACCCGACTGTCTGGCCCTGTGCTGGTTTTGGAACTCCATGAATTTGCAGTGCAGCACCCAACAAAATTTAGCGAAGAAGAAGGTTTAATATTGTTTTTAATGACCTGGCCTAGACGATCCCGTTTTGAGCCAGGCCATTCAAGAAATTAAAACTCTTTTTCGTCTAAAAACATGAGGCCCAACTACTTCTCATGCAATTCCCTCTTTTAATTAGCACAAAGCTCCAAATCCACCCATCCAATACAAATCTTACCCCGGAACGCCACCACAATTATTCCACCTCTATCTTTCCATCATCACCTCATTACAATATTGAATATCAAATAAATTTTATGATTTTGGTCTTATGTGTATTAGATGAAAATATTCATATGATTATTGTGATGTAGTTTATGATTTTTTTTATAACAATTTGATCATTGTTGTTAATTTATAGAGAATTTTTATCTATACTTTAAAAATCACATTTTGCACTATTCGTAAGTGTAGATTTCTTTCTCATTTTAGAAAGTTTGAAATACAAGTGATATTTTTAGAGTCCAAATAAAAATTTCTTATATGTATATATATTATGTCTTTGTTAGTCCATATGATTTTTTATTTTGATTAGATCAAGCAATCTAATCTTGGAATGTTTCTCTCTAACATCAAATTGTAATTTATTGTAAAAAATTTCAATGTTATTTTCGTTTATGTTTTTTTGAAACTTTTACAATTAGGACCACCCAATATTGAAATCTTGGATCCGCCACTGCTCACTAATGGCGTGTTTGGAAAGTGCTTTTGAAAAACCGAAAGCATTTTTAAAGAAAATATTTTTAAATTTCCAAATTAAATTGACTCCTGCAACAAGTACCAGTTGTGTGCTTCTTATAAGAAGCACTTCAAGTGCTTTCATAGGATTAACTTGCATTTTATTAAATATTAGTTCCAAACACATTTTCTCTAAAAATGCCTTTAATCATTTAAAAGAACTTTTCAAATGAACCTTAAATTGTTTTTAATATACATTTTTATGTGTGTCAAATTGCTATTTGCAGTTAAAGAAGAAATACCTCTTGGTATGCAAGAGCGAAGTAGTGTTCCACAAGAATACAAGATCGAATAGGATAAATGCCAATATCATATTACTATGTTTGGTTTGTCCTCTGCATAAGTTCTGATGGTGAAATTTTGCTATACATATTATATATATATATATATATATATATATATATTGGAAGAAACAATGGCATTTATAAAAAAAAAATTAATAAATTTCCAAAAACAGTACAAAATACAAATTTTAAAATAATTATAAAAACAATTTTAAAAGATAAACTAACAACTAAAAAAATCTATAACACCAAAATCAAGCATAACCCACATCCGAGCCCACATAAACCAAAATAACTAAAACCGTAAATGAATTAATAACCCTAAATCATATAACTATCACCACGAATAGAATTATAGAAGTCGCACTGCGGCACTGCGGCACTGCGATAGAACCCAACCTATCTAGCCATGAAGAACTAGTAGAACAAAGAAAATATATGAGGAAGAGTCAATCTCCAATGATCCAAATGCACATAATACCAGAAAGGAGTGACAAATAGTGACTAGGAGTCATCATAAAACAAATTTGGCCAAAATAAATGGGTAAATCACACAAAAATCCAAATCAGCAGTAGAAATAAATTTAGAGAAAACATAAAAGGGAATTTAGAAAATGCATTGGGGAAGGATTGGAATGATGGATGAGCAAAATAGAGGTGATTGGGTACTGAAAGCGGAACATAGCTCAGTTTTATGCCACCCCAATGGACTTATTATTTGCTACTACAAAAACTAAGGGTGTAACTAGGGCGGGTTGGATGATTAGCACAACCCTAAACTAACTTTCACAAATCGGATTTGGGTTAGGTTCAAGTTTTAATTGGGTTCAGGCTTGTTCGGATTGGGTTCAGGTTTGACAAACTCTGTCAAATGCAATCTTGTAACATCTTATTTTGCAAGATTTTTAAAATTTGTAACAAATAACATCAATACTAGTTAAAATTTCATTTTACACATGGCCTCCACACAAAAGTTAAACCAAATAGCAAGGAGACTTTAAACCATGCAAAGTTGAAATTAAAATATTAAACAATATCATTCATTATCCACATGAAAATCATTAACAAACTCAAGTATAGTCATCACAAAACTTATATATAGCTTATATAATATGCAGTGAGATTAGTACTATATGCATTAGTGAATACGAACTAGAATCATGTTGAGTTTGGGTTGACATGGGCAGACAAGGTATTGCCTGAACACAACCCAATAAAAGATCAAATTAGGTTTGGGTGGGTTCTTAGTTCATCTAACTCACCTGGTTGGGTTTAAAGTCGGTTGGGAATGGGCGGATTCAAGTTGGCCAGTTCATTCTAACTCAGCCTATTAGGTTTGAAATCGGTTAGACATGGAGAGATTCAAGTTGGCCCAACCGAAGTTGTACCTTTAACAAAAATTATAAATGATGAGAGGGATAAGGGGGAGATTGAGGCTTTGGTTTTTTCTCTTGAGGCTAGGTAGGTTTTTGTTGTACACATTATATAGGTTTGTTTTAATACAAAAAAAAAAGGCAAATTACATTCCACCCTCTCAGGTTTCGGTGCAATTGCAACCTTATCCAGCATCTTTAAAACATTTCAATTTCATACATTTACTATTATTTTATTTCAATTTCATACAACCATTACAAAGTCTGTTAAATTAACCATTAAGTGATAATATGGCAAATATGAGGTCCTCATTTGTGTTGACGTGACTGCCACAATTGTGCCACATGGCTAAACACTTAATAAAAATGTTAAAATATTACAATAATTAATTAAAGAAAAAAAAAACAAAAATCCCTTTCGTCTTCCCCACCCGAGCCCACCGCAATCTCCCATCCCCCATCCCCATTAATTATGCACCTCCATCTAACCCAAAATTCCAAATTCCTCACTAGGGTTCTCGTGGACGCCTTTGTCGACAAGAACCAGGACCTCGACGAGACTCGGACGAATGAATGTGCACTGGTCAAACGAACCGGAACCCTGACAAAAGCGTTGCTATGCACAAAACTCTTGGCTACCTTCAAGAATTTGATGGAGGTGGAGCGCAAAAGTCTCGCACCGACATCACGGTAGAACCTCGATGTTGCCATTGCCTGATTTAGACCCACTAGCCCGACTCACAACTCAAATAACTCAAATTTGAACCCAGTTCCACCTAGATCTAAACCCGCTGCTAACCCATGCATGACTTGAAGAAAGTCTTCATTGTGTGAGTAATTTGTTGCAAATTTTGGGTTTGAGGAGTTCATAATTAATGGGGGGATGGGGTGGGTATGGGGTTTTGGGTTTGAGGAGTTCATAATTAATGGGGGGGGGGGGAGAATGGGGTGGGCTCGGGTAGGGAAGACGAAGGGGAATTTGGAATTTTGGGATGGAGGTGTAGAATTAATGGGGGAACGGGTTGGTGAGAGAAGGGGGTGGGCTTGGGTGGGGAAGACGAAGGGGATTTTTGATTTTTTTTTAATTACTTTTCTTTAATTAATTATTTTAATATTCTAAATTTTTTATTAAGTGTTTAGCCACGTGATACAAATGTGGCAGCCAATCAGCACAAATGAGGATCCTATATTTGTCATGTCATCACTTAACGGTTAATTTAACAGACTTTGTAATGGTTGTATGAAATTGAAATAAAATAATAGTAAATGTATGAAATTGAAATGTTTTAAAGATATTGTATGAGGTTGCAATTGTACCGAAACCTTAGGGGGTAAAATATAATTTACCTAAAAAATCATAAAGATTTCATTTCAATTGGAATTTGGTTATTCACCATGTACGAGGATCCCCGCTAAGCATCCATGGCTGAATAGTTAAAACGCCCAACTCATAATTGGTGAATACGTAACCTACATTCCACGAAATTGTGCACCACAAATAGGAGCTAATAAAAAGACATGTGATCCCATAGAAAGACATCAATCACTATACCTTGTGGAAAAAAAATTAAAAAAAAAAAACTATATGTGGAATTGTAAGACAAAATGTGGAATATTTTTCTATAAAAAATGTGATCTTATTAGCACTTCAAGAAAGTTATTATGCACTCTAATAAGTGTATTTTTTTAATTAAAATATTTAAAGTGCAAAATTACTTTTTTAAAGTGCTAATAAAAATTATTAAATTTCTTTTTTAAAAAGCTATTAAATATGTTTTTAATTATTGTTGTAGACATCGAAATTTCGGTAAATAAATGTTGACCGATAAATCAAAGTGTCAACGCTCATGTATTACATAAATTTTACACGTAGCGTGTGACTCAACGAAAATTGAAATGAGTTGGAAAAGTCATCAAATAGGACACGTGTCAACACCTGGCAGAAACGACTTATTTCATCTGGAATATTATATTCAAAATTAGGCCTTGGAAATTTCTATAAATACAAGCCCATTTCATTCATTTGGGGAACCAATTCATAATACACCTTGAAGCCCTGAAGCTCTGAAACTCCGAAGCTCTCAAGCATCCAGGTTCCCGAAGAATCAAGAAAGCGTTCTTCGTTCATCGTTCATCCTAAGATCAAGCCCCAACGGCCCTTTGGATCAACAATCATCCACCAATTCAAGATCAAGCCCCAACGGCCCTTGAAGAACTTCCACCAATTCAAGATCAAGCCCCGACGGCCCTTGAAGAAAGCACCATCGTTCATCATCCGTTCATCCAAGATCAAGCCCCAACGGCCCTTTGGATCAACAATCTTCCACCAATTCAAGATCAAGCCCCGACGGCCCTTGAAGAAAGCACCATCGTTCATCATCTGTTCATCCAAGATCAAGCCCCAACGGCCCTTTGGATCAACAAACATCGACAAATCCACACACATCCAACCGTTCTTCAAGATTAAGCCCAAAAGCCCTTGAAGATCCGTTCATCACTGTTCTTCAAGATCAAGCCCAAAACCCCTTGAAGATCCGTTCATCACTGTTCTTCAAGATCAAGCCCCAACGGCTCCTTGAAGATCCGCTCAAATCCACCTTCAAAGATCAAGCCCACGGCCCTTTGAAGAAACTTCCAACAGTTCATCCAAGATCAAGCATCAACGGCCCTTGGATCAACGAAACATCCACAAATCAACACCTTACGGAGATCAAATCAGAGGATCAAAATAGAGAGAGATTGTAACCCAAAACCATCAAAAACACAAATATTTGTTTGTGCACGTTGTTCTTGTCTCTTTCGTTTCAGGAATTTTCCGTGTTCACAAATTGGCACGCCCAGTGGGACAATCTCTGCCTCTCATCTCTTTCTCCATTCAAGAAATTCAAGCGCACTTCCAAAATTAATGGCATCAAGGAAGGCTCAAATTGTTCCCGCAACCGGTGCAAAGAACAAAAGCGTCCTCGTCGCAACTGGTGTCACTTTGGGCGTCACGACTCGAAGCATGGCAAGAGCTACTTCTGCCGCCTCTTTCACCTCTGCATCAACTCTGCCAAGGGAACAAAAGCACCCAAGGCACGAGCCTTTGATCACCTTAGCCTCACTAAGGGCACCAAGGGGGGAAAGCCCAAGGAAATACACCGAATCCATGCTCTCCGATGCCGATTCAAGCGACAGTTCAGCCATGCAAGTCATGACTATTGGAGCAACTTCAATCGATGAGCAGCTGGCTCAAATGAATGAAGCAATCGCAAGGCTAACCCGAACTGTGGAAGAAAAAGACTTGCAAATTACAGCACTAGTCAACCGACTGGAGGCGCAGGACGGCGATAAACCCGACCCAGAGGATGATCCACTAAAGGGAGGAGCTGGCGGAGACGAAGAACCCCCGGTGAAGAAAATCGATGGGAAGCCGGAGCCAGACCAAGCAGCGGCACTCATGGGATCTCTTTCTATCCAGCAGCTGCAAGAGATGATCACCAACACCATCAAGGCACAGTACGAAGGGAGCTCACATACCTCCTTGTTCTACTCGAAGCCCTATTCCAAGAAAATTGATGCCCTAAGGATGCCAAGGGGTTATCAACCACCAAAGTTCATGCAGTTTGATGGAAAAGGAAACCCAAAGCAGCACGTTGCACATTTCGTCGAAACTTGCAACAACGCGGGGACGGAGGGAGACTACCTCGCCAAGCAGTTTGTGCGCTCGCTGAAAGGAAATGCCTTTGAGTGGTACACGGACCTAGAGCCTGAGTCCATCAACAGTTAGGAGCAATTAGAGCGGGAATTCCTCAACCGTTTCTACAGCACCCGCCGCACTGTGAGCATGCTAGAGCTAACGAGCACAAAGCAGTGGAAGGACGAGCCAGTCATTGACTACATCAACAGATGGCGCACTCTAAGCCTCGACTGTAAAGACAGGCTCTCGGAAACCTCTTCAATCGAGATGTGCATCCAAGGCATGCAATGGGGTTTGCAATACATCCTTCAAGGCATTAAACCGCGGACCTTCGAGGAATTGGCCACTCGCGCCCATGACATGGAGTTGAGCATCGCCCATCATGGGAAGAAAGAACCGATCGCCGACTACAAGAACGACAAAGTTCTTGGGACAAAGGTGGAAAAGGCTGCTTGGAAACCCACCAAGGAAGCGATGATGATCAACACATCTCCTGTCAAAATATCCACACGAGGCAAGGCGATTCAAACCGAAGCTTTTCGTGATCAAGAGACGCGTAGACGCACTTTGAAGGAGCTTGAGGAAAAGACTTATCCATTCCCCGACTCTGATGTGGTTGCCATGCTAGATGACCTGTTGGACAAGAAGGTGATCAGTTTGCCTGAGTGCAGACGGCCGGAAGAGATGAATCGCACTGACAGTCCAAGGTACTGTAAATTCCACCGCTTCATCAGTCATCCGACAGAAAAATGCTTCGTACTGAAAGATCTAATCCTGAAGCTAGCACAACAAGGGAAAATTGAGCTTGACCTCGAAGACACGGTTGTGGTACACACTACTACTATCGTGTTTGAATCACTCGATCATGTGCCTCTCCGAAGCATGCATGACCATTCCCGTCAATGTTCAAGTCACACAACACTTCCTACACCGGGGGCAAGCAACCAAGATGCATCTACCGGTAATAAGGAACGGTGGACATCGGCGACCTACAAAAAAACAAGGAAGCCAAGACCACAAGCGACAAGGCCAAAAGAGGAGCCTAAACCCGCCCCTCGAACTTTAGTCTTCGACAGGCTGAATCATTCAAAACCTAGAATTTCGGCACTTGATCGCATCAGTGGTCGAGACCGAACTTCAGTCTTCAAAAGGCTTAAGACGCCAACACCGCAAATATCTGTCTTTGAAAGGTTATCAAAACCCAAGAAACAAAGCGGCAAAGCTAGATCTCCCCTACAACAGTCGGCTGCGGACAGACTTGAAGAAACTAAGAAGTCTTCTAGAAACAGGAAGACAACACCAAAGGGAGAAAAACTCGACAGTCTAGCAGGAAAAGACGATGTTCAAAGCTTGATTCCTTCAAGGATGAAGCGCCAAGCAACTTTGGAAGTCGACACAAAAGGACCACTGAAGGTAAGGAGGCGCACCATCATCTACACCGGCCAATCTTCACGCCAACAAATCCAAGAGGATCGCACTGAAGAAAAGGCCCAAGAAGACAAAGAAGACAAAATCCCTGAAGAATACCTCACTTCCGGCTCTGTCAACTCAAAATCTTCACCTCAATCGCTGGGGGGCATGCTCCAAAACCATGCCAGTCAAGCCAAGCGAAGTTGAATGATGGATTCATGTCACTCCGAAGAAACTGCACAAGAAGCATATGTCTTCTCCACAAGTGCACCAATCAGAAAGGAGGCAAAACAGCTTTCATCAACCTCCAGAACAATGTGAAAGTGTTGGAGATAATGAAACTTTGACACAAAGATCATCCATCCCCATCACGATGCGTGACATCTTCCCAGAAGACTTCTTCAACTACTCAGTCAAGGCTCCTTGCTATGAAGATTGCAAGGAACGACTCTCTCAGATCGCTTGAGGAACCAATGCTCCTTGTTCGCACGAGCCTAAAACTGCACGAACCAAAGCTCCTGGTCTGCAAGAGCCTAAACTGCAAGACACAAGGCTCCTCGCCTGCACGAGCCTAAACTGCATGGCACAACGCTCCTGGTCTGCACGAGCATAAAAGGCAACACCAACGCTCCTTGCCTGCACGAGCTAAAACTGCAAGACGGCACCAAATGCTCCTTGTTCGCACGAGCCTAAACTGCACACCAATACTCCTTGTTCGCACGAGCCTAAACTGCATGGCACAACGCTCCTGGTCTGCACGAGCATAAAAGGCAACACCAACTGCTCCTTGCCTGCACGAGCTGAAACTGCAACACGGCACCAAATGCTCCTTGTCTGCACGAGTTGAAACTGCAAACGACACCAAAAGAAAATACCAAAAAAAAAAAATGTATTTGAACTACGTTTTGACTTGATCTCTTTCTTTGGAAGGGTACGTAGGCAGCTCGAGCATTCGATTTCGAGTTCAAAAAAAAAAAAAAAAAAAAAGGATTTGATTAAAGTCTCATTGGTGAAGGTCAATTTTATTACAAAATTACTTGCAGTTTTCTTTGTACAAAATTAAATTACAGTTTCTTCGGAAAAAAAAAATAATAATAAAATAGAATAGAATACATATGTTTTATGTATTTAAAAAGAAAAAAAAAGTTCTTTTACATACATATACATATATATATATATATATGTATGTATGTATATCCATCAGCAGCAAGCCTCTCAAAAGAAGGCCATCCAGGCTCAAGTGGCAGCCTCCAAGCCCAATCCACAGTCAAATCCAATGCCTGAAGTCGCCTGCTCAGACTTCAGTTACAAATCAAGGCCCATCTCCCATTTCTTGCATTGCTCAAAGCAGCCCATCCAAAATGAAGCCCAAGTACTGTTGAATCTGCCCCAACCCGGAGTGCAACACTTCGGTGCTTTGCTGGCCCAGCTGAGTTTTATGTCTTGGGCTATGAACCCATCACCATCAGCAGCTTACATGCTCGTCGACCAGGAGGTTCATACCATAGAGTTGGAAGGAATGCACATTCATTGCTATCAAGCCAGATGGAGTTCAAAGAGGACTGATTGCAGAAATCATATCTCGATTTGAGCGGAAAGGTTTTAAACTTGTAGGCATTAAAGAGGTTGTTCCTACAAAGGATTTTGGCGCAAAAGCATTATCATGATCTGAAGGAGAGGCCATTCTTTAGCGGCCTCTATGACTTCCTTAGTTCCGGCCCTGTTATTGCAATGGTTTGGGAAGGAGAGGATGGATCAGATGGTGCCCACGACCCTGCTTTCTGTGACGCTCAGCAAGCCGGCGAACTCGCCAAAGCCCAACACTGCCAAATTCGCTGCTCTCAAGTCTTCACCACCAGTCCACCTTCATCACTGCAGGATCGTCCCCAAGCAGAAGCTGGCCCCGGTGAGGTCTCGCAAATGACGGCAAGCAGCCCCGAAGAGATTCCGCCACTGCTGAGCTCGGGTCTGGTCGACCTAACGCTCTTCAACATGAGTATCCAAAAGGAGCCTGTCATGCCTCCTCCAATCCTCTGCCGGCGCCATTAATATCCCAAACCATCGTCTCCCTCGGCGTCCGCTCCGACTTTCTTTCCTCTCTCAAGTTACAGCAAGTCAGATCCAAATCAAGACCACCCGCCACAGCGCCTGTCCACCATAAGAACCAGCGATAGCGACGGATCTCTCGGGAAGACCCGGCTCAGCAACGCCGAGTGCAAGGATGCCGTCGTCGCAGGAAACGCGCCCCAAGCAACGTGACGCCAGGATCTCCACCAAGCTCCTCAACGCCACCTTTTCTGCTCTACAGGTAGCGGTCGTGGTCCCTGGACGACGAAGCGTGGAACCACCGCGGGAGAATCAATGGCAGATCGGACCTCATCCTCACCATCACCATCTTCAACTTCAGTTTCAACCTCAGGATCTCCACCGCCGTTCTACCGCCTGCTCACGAGGATGGGTGCAGCGTCATCACCGACGAGGTTGCGGAGCCAAGAAAAACGCACGGCAAGGAGCGAGGATCAAGGCAGGCGTCGGAGATGTCGAGTACATGGACGGAAGAGGGGTCAACACCGGCGTTTTGAAGCTGGTAGTCGAGGATCTTCCCTCTCGGCGCCCGCTCCTCCTTCTTCCTCCTCCTCCGTGCTCCTCCTTCTTCCTCCTCCAAACTCCAAAGCCCTCTATCCCTATATATATATAAAAATAATAAAAAAATAATAATAATAATAAATAAATAAAGAATAAAAAAAAAAGTGGGGGTTAAAGCTAATGGAATGGTGCATGGGCACCAACTAAAGAAACAAAAAATAATACAAAAAATAAAAAAGGGGTATGGTGCATCAGGCACTGAAAAAGAAAAAAAAAAATATATATATATATATAAAAACATAAAGAAAAAATTTGGGGATGGTTGTACAGCGCCAAAAGAAAAAGAAATAATATATATAGATATATATATATATATATATATATATATATATGTGTGTGTGTGTGTGTGTGTGTGTGTGTGTACATAATATATATATAGCAAAAAAAAATAAAAAATTGCATTGAGAGAAATAAAGTCCATTTTATTTATTTTTCTGGAAATTTTGCATAAATTTGCATTATACATACCTTAAGAAAAAAAAAATCAAATCAAATTAAATTTACAAGAGGGGATCTTCAAGGACGATCAAGTGCCGCCTCACCACTCGGCAGAGCTCCAGAAATGAGAGGCGCTGGAGGTTGACTGTTTGAAGCCTCACCACTCGGCGGAACTCCAGGAAGTAGAGGAGCCAAAGGTTGATCATTCGGAGCTTCACTATGCGGTATAGCCCCAGAAGACGAAGGCAAATGTTGTTGGAACAAACCCACAAACCTCCGATGATCAAGTAAAATCTGACCATCAGATTCCTGCATCTGGTCAATTTTCCTCTTCATGTTTGTGGCATAGTTGTGTGCGAGCTTGTGCAACTGTTTATTCTCATGCTTGAGCCCCCTAATCTCCTGTTTGAGACTCATCACTTCAGCCGCCAACGATTCAACTTGACGGGTTCGAGCAAATAGGCGTTGGGCCATGTTGGACACAGAACCCGCACACTGCACACTAAGAGCCAAAGACTCCTTAACAGCCAACTCATCAGACCGCCTGGAAAGTAGTCTATTATCTTTGGGGGTGACGAGGTTCCGGGCCACCACCGCAGCGGTCATATCATTCTTCATCACCGAATCCCCAACGGTAAGAGGACCAGTAGGGGATATGAAGGATGGGCGCCATATGTTGTCTGGAGAAGGCGGGACCGCCTCTTCACCAAGATTCAAGTCAAAACGACGATCGGAGGGTCCTGACATTTTCAAAGTGTTGAAGAAAGAAGAGGTCGGACGAATCAAGATCTTAGAAGTGCAAGAAAGGACTTTTCACAAGTAAAATTCAAGTGTGCTTTGAAACGAACAGCGTGCCTCTATAAAAAATCAGCACTCGACGGGATTTCAGAGATCGAAGAGGCGAGCTCAGAATTCAAAGAGGCCATTCAAAAATCGAAGAGGCAAGCTCAGAAATCGGAGAAGCATCTTGCTTTTCCAGACGCGTCGGCACCCATCACACGCAAACTCAGCTTTGCAAAAATCACGGGCAATTTGTCGAAGCGCCGATCCTAGATATCAAAGAGGCGCCAGTCTTTTTCAGCCACGTCAGCACCCATCACACGCAAACTCAGCTTTGCGGAAATCACGGGTAATTTGTCGAAGCGCCGATCCCAGTTATCGAAGAGGCACCAGTCTTTTTCAGCCGCGTCATCACCTGTCATATGCACACTCAACTTTGCGCAAATCACGGGCAATTTGTCGAAGATTTTCGGTGAAGGAGAAAGCACGTGAAAGTTTACTGTTCAATCACGCGTTAGTTGCCGACACAAGTGAAAGAATAATACCTCTACAGGTATTAAGGGACCTCCTATAACTGTCCACCTTCACCTTCCATAGCAAGGCAGACACACAGAGCCTCTCTTCATCTCAAAAAAAAAATGTTTTCCCAACGAAACCTCTCGAGTCATTCAGTGTTCCTTATTCCTTGGAGTACCTCTGCAAGCCAATGACTCCAAAGCAAAAGTATCTCATATCACCAGGGTAGAAAGCAAGAGTATCTCATATCATGCACTCTCCCTGTCCTTTCCTTTGTCCTTGTTCCTACCTACAAAGACAAGGATAAAGAAAACAATATGCCGGAACTTCCACTCAAACTCGGGTAAGGAACCGACTGCTTGGAACCCTTCCCTGATTGCCTACCTAGCACTGCTCTCGAGTACTCGCCTTCCACTGCTGCTGTACTTTCAAAGAAGCTGTCACATCTGCTTGGGGGACAGATAAGGCAAGTGAAAATGATACCTTGCAGCATGTAGAGACAAGGTACAGAAGGAACAAGCAGAGAAGAATGCGGTCTGCACAGTCAACTCAGCAGAAGAAGTCCGAACTGAGGAACTCAAGAAGCTGCCATATCTGCCTGAAGAAACAAGCAGAGAAGAATGCAGCATGCACAGTCAACTCGGCAGAAAGAGTCTGAGATGAAGAACTCGTTTTGACCTTCAAATTCTTGGGTCGACTTACTAGGCGTTGTGGGCTGCATGTGCCGTTTCACCACCCTTGAATCAAATCCTTAAAGATCAAGTCCCCAACTGGAAGAAGAGTTCATCAATCTTGAAGATCATACCGTTGACCAAACTGCTCAGGTGTGAATTAGAAAGATTGAACAGAGCAACAAGTCGTCACCTTCACCTCGTGCCTGCTTGTCATGTGTTCGAATCAACCTTCAAGAATCAAGCCTCAACGACCCTTGAAGAAGCTTCCAACCAAATTCAAGATCAAGCCTCGACGGCCCTTGATGAAATCACAAGTCCGATTCAAGATTAAGTGTCTACCACCCTTGAATCAAAACCTAGTTCAAGAATAAGCTGTGGAAAATCAACAATTGGAGGAAACCAGAAAATCCTCCAACCCAGTTCAAGATCAAAGCTATGGAAAGTCAACAAGCGCAACAAAATACGTGCCGATTCATCCATTACCAAAGCCAAAGATCATCTACCACATGAAGCTCCTTGTGGCCCAATTTCAACCTTCAAGATCAAGCCTCGACGGCCCTTGAAGAAATTTCAAACAAAAGTTCAAGAACAAGCCTCAACGGCCCTTGAAGAAATCTCAAGCCCAATTCAAGATCAAGCCTCAACGGCCCTTGAAGAAATCTCCAGCCCAATTCAAGATCAAGCCTCGACGGCCCTTGGATCGACATCTACAGTAAGGGACTTCAAAACGCATCTCATACACGCGACAAGCACATGTACACGACGCGACTTGAAGTGGGGGCATTTGTAGACATCGAAATTTCGATAAATAAATGTTGACCGATAAATCAAAGTGTCAACGCTCATGTATTACATAAATTTTACACGTAGCGTGTGACTCAACGAAAATTGAAATGAGTTGGAAAAGTCATCAAATAGGACACGTGTCAACACCTGGCAGAAACGACTTATTTCATCTGGAATATTATATTCAAAATTAGGCCTTGGAAATTTCTATAAATACAAGCCCATTTCATTCATTTGGGGAACCAATTCATATTACACCTTGAAGCCCTGAAGCTCTGAAACTCCGAAGCTCTCAAGCATCCAGGTTCCCGAAGAATCAAGAAAGCGTTCTTCGTTCATCGTTCATCGTTCATCCTAAGATCAAGCCCCAACGGCCCTTTGGATCAACAATCATCCACCAATTCAAGATCAAGCCCCAACAGCCCTTGAAGAACTTCCACCAATTCAAGATCAAGCCCCGACGGCCCTTGAAGAAAGCACCATCGTTCATCATCCGTTCATCCAAGATCAAGCCCCAACGGCCCTTTGGATCAACAATCTTCCACCAATTCAAGATCAAGCCCCGACGGCCCTTGAAGAAAGCACCATCGTTCATCATCCGTTCATCCAAGATCAAGCCCCAACGGCCCTTTGGATCAACAAACATCGACAAATCCACACACATCCAACCGTTCTTCAAGATTAAGCCCAAAAGCCCTTGAAGATCCGTTCATCACTGTTCTTCAAGATCAAGCCCAAAACCCCTTGAAGATCCGTTCATCACTGTTCTTCAAGATCAAGCCCCAACGGCTCCTTGAAGATCCGCTCAAATCCACCTTCAAAGATCAAGCCCACGGCCCTTTGAAGAAACTTCCAACAGTTCATCCAAGATCAAGCATCAACGGCCCTTGGATCAACGAAACATCCACAAATCAACACCTTACGGAGATCGAATCAAAGGATCAAAATAGAGAGAGATTGTAACCCAAAACCATCAAAAACACAAATATTTGTTTGTGCACATTGTTCTTGTCTCTTTCGTTTCAGGAATTTTCCGTGTTCACAATTGTAATTAACTTTTTCTTTGGTGGAAGGAATGTGGGGAAATAGCGGTTTGACTGATCATTAATGGGGATAGGGCATTAACAACTGGCAAAATTGGCTTTTAAAGTTGGACCAAAAATTAAATAAAATTGAAAAAAAAGGGCAATTTCTACTTTTCTACGCTCAAATTTTACCAAAATTGCACTTTACTACACTTAATTGTTTTCTTCTCACTTTCACACTTAAAGTTTGATTTTCTACCAATTTGATACTTCTGTTTCCCTAGTCATTAACTTTCTGTTAACTGATGAAGATGACATGGCAGGACCCCAGCCCACTAATCCTCACTTTACTTCTCTCAAGTATCATGAAATTCGCACTTTGCTACCCTTAGTTATTTTTTTTTATCTCACTTTCATACCTAAAGTTACGTTTTGCTCTTAGATTCATATTTTTGTTAGTATGGTCATGCGGAGCTATATAAAAGTGTGACGTGATGCTTGACTGAACGATATTTGTACAAAAACGTAGCATTGTGGCCCCACATGGACATATGAAACAATTAAAAAATTTGCAAGAATTGGGTTTTTGTCCACGTGGCAGCATATGCAACTCTCAAGTTTTTGAGAAAATTTAATTTGGTAGGAACTTATTTTAAAATCTTCGCTTGAAACATCTTGTATACCTTGCGGAGCTCACAGTACTACGATTTTGTACAATCATCGTCCAGTCAAAGCGAGACGTTGCGCTTGGTCTACAGTGCCACATTTTTGCACAGTCATCGTCTATTCAATCGCCACGTCACGCTTTCCCTTGACGCCCATGCTAACGAAAATATAAATCTGTGAGCAAAACGTAACTTTAAGTATGTTTGTACCATACTTGACCAATCCCGAAACTACCGAGCACCAGTCAACGTTATACCGTCAAGGACACAGAAGAGTTTCCCTCCAACCAGGAGGCTAATCACAACACGACACGTGTCAACATCAGAAGTCAATCGTAACGTGACACGTGTCAACATCGGAAACCAATCACAACTCGACACGTGTCAATGTCAGGACAAAACTAGAAACTCTCTTCTATAAAAGGAGATCATTCTCCCACAATATTTCCTAATGTCATTTGTACTAAATCATTCACTAGCACTCACTAAATGAGAGATTGAACCTTTGTACTTGTGTAAACCCTTCACAATTAATAAGAACTCATCTACTTCGTGGACATAGCCAATATGGGTGAACCATGTACATCTTGTGTTTGCTTCTCTTTCTCTATCCATTTACATACTTATCCACACTAGTGACCGGAGCAATCTAACGATGGTCACAAACTTGACACTTTCTGTTGTACCAAAGTCCTCACTGATTTTGTGCATCAACATTTGGCGCTGTCTGTGGGAACGACACGTATTCCCACTCTCTTCAGCTTTATTAAGCTGGTTTTCACCATTCGTACACTTTCTTTTGACTAGGCATCCCTTTCCAACATGGGGAGCGAAGGAAGCCACAGCACACAGAATGACACCCCTCTTGCACCTGGTGCGAAGCAACGAAAAAGTGAACAAAAGAAGTTTGCTCTTCAGGTTAAAATCGATGAGCTGGAGGCTCAGAACAACAAGATAGCGATGAAGAATGAGATCATCTAAGAGGAGTATGAGAAGGTCTTCGAGATGCTTCACGAGGCTAAATATACTAAAACACACGAGCTCATCACCTCTGTGGAAGTCAACCATCAACTGGGTGCCCCCCAACACGGAGGGTCATTTGCCCTCGACATGGGTATTCCTGTTGAGGAGCGAGCTACTCATTGAAATGGCGACCAACATGAAACTTCTCTCAACTCAGTTGCTTCGACCCGAAACAGAATGAGTAAAGAAATGCACCTCCTTTCAGAAGGAGTGGAAGGATCGAAAACCGTCTTTTGCGATTGTTGAGACTATAAAGCAACGTCGAGACAATCCCATCCATGTAAGCTCGAAGATCAATAACCCAAAGGTCTCTGAAAGACTCGGTCCCCTCCCATGTCCCAGGCCGGCTACCAATTTGGGGAAGGGGCAACAAGTCTTAGAGAAACACGAAGGTATAGAGGACTCAAAGAATTTTCGACAGACATACCTTGGAAGTCAGTATGGCGAGTCTAAGGAAAAATCACATGCTTTTGATCAAACATTCCTACTTCCAAGAGGAGATGGAAATTTACGAAAAAAAGCTCCAGTGGTACATGACTCCACTCAGGACCCTCTTGTTGTCCAGCTCCTTAAGGAAGTAAACAAGTTGAAGGCCGAACGACAAGCTGAGATACCTGATTGGAACCAACCTAGGCCTGGCCCTCTTACAAGAAGGATCATCGACACCCCTCTCCAAGAAAAGACAAAGCAGAAGCTTGGCTTGCAACTCTATACTGGAAATGAGGACTAAATTGTACACATTAACCTTTTTGAGTCCACCATGGCATACCAGATGCACACCGACGAAGAGTGATGTCTTCTATTCCTCTCCATCCTTTCTGGCGGAGCTCTAAACTGGTATTGCCGTCTTCTACCTGAGACGATAGACTCATTTGAGGAATTGAGGAAACTGTTTGTTTCTCAACACATTTTCCAGACCGATCGCTTGCACTCTGCGGATGACTTGTACACTATTCGCCAAAAGCCAGACGAGTCATTACGTATGAATACTGGCCGATTCAGCCATAAGTATTCCCGTTATGCCAAGGCAGATGACAAGACTGCCCTCAAAGCCTACACGGCAGGCCTACGTGACTGTTTCTTTAAGTACATGATCAATGCCAACACGTGGAAGTCTTACCTTGAGGTGATGGCGCAGGCTTATAACCATGTATCTGTCGAGGCAATGACATACCAAAAGAAACCTTCAACAACCATCCCCTATCAGCAAGTGGGAAATAGATGCCAGACCCACCCAAATGAGAATACCTCAACCTTCCAAACGGCAGCGGTGCCTCCCCTTGCCTTACTTAATACTTTGCCAAGTCAACAGACATATCAATCTCAAGGCAAAAGGAAATAGTTCCATCATTACCAGTCTCATTTTAGTAAAAGGACTAAGGGACACTACCGTAATAACCAAGGGTATCGCCGTGATAATCCCCGACCCCAGGCAGTACAGTGGGTCAAGCACGTACCAAGACAAGCCCTACCCCGAAGTATGAGGCATACACACCTTTGAACACCACATGCGTGGCCATTTACCCCAGCATAGCACACCTGATACCGAAGTCAAAGCCAAAGCACTCGAATTACAAGCCCACGAAGAACACGGTCACGTTTTGCTACTACCACAAGCATAACGACCATGACGGTGAGAAGTGTATTACCCTTCATGATCATATTGAAGCTTTGGCACGTGAAGGAAAAATTAATCAATTCCTCTTTCACCCTCCAAGGGGTAACCGTAACCAACGCCAGGTGAATGTGATATATTCCATAAGTGGTGGCACACCCATAACTAAATCTTCCAACAGGGCCATGAAAAATAGTGAACGAGTTTTAAGGTCTGGCTACCAAGTGTTTCACGTGGAAGACATCAATGGAGGCAAGTATTAAAAGCCTAACTAGAATCCAATATGTTTCTACCCTGAGGAAGAAAGAGGTATCATCTACCCTCACAACAACCCACTGATCATGAAAGCTTACATAGCCAACTTTGAAGTACGACGAATCTTAGTAGACACGAGGGCTTCGGTCAATATCATGTTTACTGAAGCTTTCAGGGCACTTAATGTAGCTGAACACTTACTCGATCGCTCGATTTCTCCTCTGATACGCTTCTCCGGTGATATCGTGCAACCTTTGGGGAGCATACACTTACCTTTCACCATTGGTACATGCCCTTACACAGCTACCATTACCATTAACTTCCTGGTGGTTGATTGCCCAACGACATACAATGTCATCTTCGGACGCACATGCATCAATGATCTCAAGGCTATGGTATCCACACATATGTTGTTGATGAAATTTCCAACCCCCTATGGCAATGGTTACATCAGAGGAAATCAACTTAGTGCACGATCATGTTACAACACTTTAGTCAAGCAACAGCACATGCATGTGCCTATGGAAACCCTTTCTATACATGACCAAGTCATAAAGACCAGCCCAGAAGAAGCCGACTCGGATCTTCACAGTGGCAACAGTCAACCCAACGATCCTTGAGATGACTCTTTCACCCAACAAGCACAACCCGCTAAAGAGTTGGAGAATGTCTCTATCTCAAAAGATTATTCGGATCGCATGGTGAATATTGTCACCACCAATTCGGTTGGCATTGATCTCTTTTTTACAAGAGAACACTGAAGTCTTCGCCTGGTCATACGAGGACATGCCAGGCATCTCTCCCGATATCATCTGTCATCACTTAAGTATTGACCCCAAGACCAACCCAGTGAGACAGAAGCGAAGATCTTATGACGCTGAATGGTACGAGGCAATGAAGGCAGAAGTTGAAAAACTCAAAGGCAAAGGCTTCGTCCGCGAAGTCAATTATCCAACGTAGGTAGCAAATGTTGTCCTTGTTAAGAAGAATCCGACCAAGAAAAGTCTCCTGCTCCAAAAGGTCTTATGGAGAATGTGTGTCGATTACACTGACCTAAACAAATGATGCCCGAATGATAGTTTTCCTCTTCCTCTCATAGACAGACTTATAGACTCTACGGCAGGGTGTGAACTCATAAGCTTCATGGATGCTTACTCAGGATACAACCAAATCCTGATGAACCACCCGGACCAAGAAAACACAGCCTTCACTACTGACAGAGGACTATATTGCTATAAAGCCATACTCTTCGGCCTAAAGAATGCAGGAACAACTTATCAGAGACTGGTCAATTCAATGTTCGTCAAACAGATTGGGAAGAGCATGGAAGTTTACGTTGATGATATGCTAGTTAAGAGCAAACATGTTGACCAACATATCACCAACCTATCTGAAACTTTCACCATTCTGAAGAGGTATCGAATGAGGTTAAACCCCAACAAATGTGACTTCAGCATAGGCTCAGGCAAATTCTTAGGCTTCATGATAAGCCAACGAGGCATTGAGGCTAATCCCGAGAAAATCAAAGCAATCCTCGACATAAAGGAACCGGTAACTTCAAAAGACATCCAGAGCCTTACTGGCAAGATGGCAGCCTTAACTAGGTTCATCTCTAAGGCCACAGACAGATGTGTTTATTTCTTCAAAACACTTAAGGGAAGTAAGAAGTACATTACATGGACTGATAAATGTGCCGAGGCATTCAAGAACCTCAAAGACTACATGAGTAAAGCCTATCCGCTCTCCAAGCCTAAGGTTGGTGACACTTTCATTATCTATCTGTCGGTATCGGTTTCAGCAGTAAGTTCCGTTCTCATTCGAAATGATGGTAATGTCGAACGGCCTGTCTACTACACTAGCAAAGCCTTACAAGATGCGGAGACACGATACTCCAACATTGAGAAATTAGCTCTAGCATTAGTCATGTCTGCTCGAAAACTTCGCCCTTACTTCCAAGCACACTCCATCATCGTGCTTACTAATCATCCTCTTCGACAGATACTCCAAAATCCTGACACTTCTGGGTGAATGATCAAATGGGCAATAGCATTGGGTGAGTTTGACATCTCCAACCAACCAAAGCCAGCTGAGAAGGGCCAAGTAGTAGCAGACTTCATCACCGACTTCATATATCATGTTAACATTGTTTCTATGCCTAAAGAAATGGTTTCATTACCCTCGGAAGCTCAGAAAATAGAACCAACAACCCAAGCATGGAGTCTATATGTTGATGGCTCGTCCAACCAACAGCGTTGTGGAGCAAGACTAGTCCTTACGACCTCTGACAAAGTAGCGATGGAGTATGCTCTTCGTTTCAAATTCAAAGTGTCGAATAATGAGGCCGAATATGAAGCCCTCCTAGCAGGCTTACGTTTGGCCAAACACCTTAGGGTTAAACAAATTGATATCTTCAGTGACTCTCAATTAGTGGTTAACCAGGTCACCAACAACTTTGACTCTAAAGATAGCTCCAGGGCAGCATATATGGCACAAACATAATTGTTGCTCAAGCACTTCCACTACCAGATCACCCAAATTCCTCAAGCGGCAAACAGTCATGCAGATGTTTTGGCTCGTCTCGCTTCAATGGTGGAAGACAAGATTGGGAGAAAAATTCAGGTCGAATTGTTGGCAGCACCAAGCACCATGGTTGCGGAAGTGTGCAACTTACAACAGGGGGATAGTTGGATTACCCCGATTTATAGATTCCTTGCTCATGGCACCTTTCCAAATGACAAAGTCCAAGCTAAGCAGATTCGATACAAGGCTACTCGTTACTTGATCATTAATGACCAACTCTACAAGTGGGGTTTTAACCTACTATACCTAAGATGCCTTACGCCCGCAGAGGCAGAAATTATCCTTTGGGAAATACATGAAGGAGTCTGCGGAGAACATGCTGGATCTCGATCCCTAGCAAACAAGGCTTTTCACTAAGGATATTACTGGCCAACACTCCACCAAGATGCCATCAGAATATCCCGCTCATGTGATAAGTGTCAACACTACGCAACTATTTTTCACTCCCCTCCCGAGCCGCTCACTCCTATGATCAGCCCGGGCCCTTCGCCCAATAGGAACTTGATTTTATCGGCTCAATGCCTGTAGAGAAGGGTAAGGTCCGCTATGCAATCGTTGCAGTTAACTACTTCACAAAGTGGGCCAAAGTAGAACCCTTGAAAACCATTACTGAGGCAAAAAAAGAAGACTTCGTATGAAAGAACATCCCTTGCAGATTAGGCATTCCAAATGTAATAGTCACTGACAACGGGCAACAGTTCGACAATAATAAGTTCAGGGTGTTATGCTCTAAGTTCAACATCAACTTATGTTTTGCCTCCCTAGCTTATCCCCAGTCCAATGGACAAGTTTAAGCCATCAACAAAATAATCAAGCGAACTTTGAAAACCAGCTTGGACAAAGCTAAAGGTTTTTAGCCATAATTTGTACCCTAAGTTCTTTGGTCATACCGCACTTCATATCGGACATCAACAGGAGAAACCCTATTCTCACTTGCCTTTGGTACAGATGCAGTTATCCCAATTGAGCTTGAGCAAGCAACGATCCGAGTCCAAAACTACGTGCAAAGCAAAAATGACAAACAACTTACCCTCAACTTAAATCTAGTCGAGGAACACAAAAACCAGGCTCACTTGAGGAATGTCACCTACAAGCAGCGTATCTCCAACTATTATGACTCAAGGGTCAAACCTTGTTCATTCAAAATGGGGTACTGGATATTGAAGAAAAGATTACTCTGCGATAGAGTCCCGAGTGAAAGAACACTTAGTCCAAACTGGGATGGACCGTTTGAAGTTGTTGGCATCAGTCGCCCTGGCTCCTACAAGCTTAGAAGCTCCAATGGCAAGACCCTTGGCCATCCATGGAACGCTGATCACTTGAAGTACTATTACAAGTAAACTTATATTGTACAAGTGTTAAGCTTCAGTCGCTCGACATCCTATATAACAAAGACTATTTGGCATGAATTCAATAAAAAGGTGATTTAGACAACTCGGTCATAATCCTCTTACATTCCTAGCAATGAAACACTTGGGTTCAAAGCTTCAACATGAATGCTTCCAACATGAAACAAAGTCTAAGTATATGTCAACAAGACTATACAAATAAATGAACAGTTTCACAGTATATTTGTTCAATCGTACATTCCAACATATTCATACATAAGCCAACTGTGCTTCGAAAGGGTTCAACATACTTTGTGTCGTTCGACACTTGCTACAATGTGCCTCGACACCTTGCCCTTATTCTCACCAACCAAGTGATGAAATGTGAAGAAGAAACACATCTTCATGCCACCAACCAGGTGATGAAATGTATAACCAGTACTCTCTTTCATACCACCAACCAGGTGATGAAATGTACAACCCGTACTCTTCTTTATGCCACCAACCAAGTGATGAAATGTACAACTTATACTCTAATATCATTTGGTAACTTGCCACTCATGCCACCAACCAGGTGAAAAATGAACTCATCTTCATGCCACCAACCAGGTGATGAAATGTACAACCTATACTCTCCTTCATGCCACCAACCAGATGATGAAATGTACAACTCGTACTCTAATATCATTTGGCAACTTGCCATTCATGCCACCAAGCAGGTGAGGAAGGAACTCATCTTCGTGCCACCAACCAGGTGATGAAATATGATGAAAGGTGATGAAGGAACTCACTTTCGTACCACCAACCAAGTGATGAAAGCAACTCACCATTCATTCCACCTACCAGAATACTGGTAGTACAACTTATACATGTGAACTCCTAGCATTCACAAATAATCAAAAACCCTCAAGCTTGACAACTCAACTAGGGGAGCACTTATGCCCAACAAAAGTTATAATCACCAACAAAGTCTTATTGCAAGCCAACAACAACTTTAGTGCATGGCATACGAAGATCTAGCTATTCAGCCATCTTTCATCTGCTTTAGACATTTCTCCTCTGTAACAAGCAAACACTACAACTCGTAGAAAGCTTCACACACTCTTGATCAAGACAGTGTGAAGCAAAACCAATTTGTGGTGCCAACAAGAGCTTCATCAATGATGGGCAACCACAATTCTCAAAAGCTTCACACACTTTTAATCAAGACAGTGTGAAGCAAAATCAATTTATGGTGCCAACAAGAGCTTCATCAATGGAGGGCAACCACAATTCTCAAAAGCTTCACACACTCTTGATCAAGATAATGTGAAGCAAAACCAATTTATGGTGCCAACAAAAACTTCATCAACGGAGGGCAACCACAATTCTCAAAAGCTTCACACATTCTTGATCAAGATAGTGTGAAGCAAAACCAATTTATGGTGCCAACAAGAGCCTCATCAAAGGAGTTCAACCACAATTCTCAAAAGCTTCACACTATCTTAATCAAGATAGTGTGAAGAAAAATCAATTCATGGTACCCAACAAAACTTCAACCTCAAAGCTTCACCTACAAAACTTCAACACCAAAGCTTAAAAAAAAAAAAAATATATATATATATATATATATATTTCAGAAATTCGAAAAGAAAAAAAAATTGCCTAGGCTTCCTCTTCTTTGGGCCTAACAACTTTCATAACAAATATATATGAAGGAGGAGTTTTGGACTACCACTTAGAAAGGAAATACCTCATTCGTCAACTCCATCGACCGGAGACTTAGGGGACTCCTACCATATGCTACTGCGCCTTGATACTCGGAAGTCTTACGACCACTCAGTGACTTGGATTTTTCAAGTCTCAAACCGAGAAGTTTTCCTCACTCGGGAAATTAAGGGAACACTACCTCAACATACATACTTCACTCACAAAGCTTCAACATACAAGCTTCAACAAAAGAAAAAATTCAAAGAACTTAGTGAAGAAGGTTTTGGTGTATTTAATACAATACGTTGAAATGAAGCAAAACTTATTTATTGATATCTCCGATAAGTTACAAATATGTACATATACATGAATCAAAATAAACAAACAAGAGGGAGCCTTCACAAAAGTTGCTCAGGAGAAGTCTCAGCAGCCGGCAGAGCCCCAGAAAGAGAAGGTACCAGAGGGTGATCATTTGGAGCCTCAGTACTGGACAGAACCCCAGAAGGAGGAGGCATCGGAGGTTGATCATTTGGAGCTTCATTACGCGGTACAACCCTAGAAGACGAAGGCAATAAATGTCTTTGGAACAAACCCACAAACCTCTGATGATCAAGTAAAATCTGACCATCAGATTCCTGCATCTGGTCAAGCTTCCTCTTCATGTTTGTAGCATAGTCATGTGCGAGCCTGTGCAACTGTTTATTCTCATGCTTGAGCCCTCTAATCTCTTGTTTGAGACTTATCACTTCAGCCCCTAATGATTCAATTTGACGGGTTTGAGCAAATAGGCGTTGGGTCATATTAGACACAGAACTTGCTCACTGAACACTGAGAGCTAAAGAATCCTTAACAGCCAACTCATCAGACCTTTTGGAAAGTAGTATGTTATCTTTGGGAGTGAGAAGGTTTCTAGCCACCACCGCATAGGTCATATCATTCTTCATCACAGAGTCCCCAACGGTAAGAGAACCAGCAGGGAATAAGAAGGATGGGCGCCATATGTTGTCTTGAGGAGGCATGGCTGCCTCTTCACCAAAGTTCAAGTCGAAACAACGGTTGGATGAGCCAGACATTTTCAGAAATGATGAAGGAGAAATAAGGTCCAATAAATATCTGAAGTACGAAAATAAGGGGAAATTTCCTACAAGCAATAACTCTCTAAAAGTACTTATTGCACACAATTGGTGCCCCTATAAAAGAAATGGTAGCATGGTCGTTTGTTCAAAAATCGAAGAGGCACCACTCTCCGGATTTCGAGAAGCAGATTTTCCTGAGTAAAATATGTCGACAATCCACACACATAACATCAGCTCCTCGGGTACCACAGATAATTTTACTAAAGATCTCTGACAAAGTTTAGACATATAAATTTTAAAGGTCCAATTACCCTACTATTACCCACAAGGGTAAAGGAACAGCACCACTGCTTGATAACTGAAAAGTCCCTATGTGTGTCAACCTCCGTGCTCCATGGCAAGGCAGACTGGCAAAAATGTCCAACCTTTACTCACATCGAGAAAACACTCCCAACAAGATTACTTTCTCAATAGGATTGCTCAACGATTTCCGAATCTCGAAAGCTAGATCCCCAACAAGATTGGATTGCTTGTTCGAAAACCGAAGAGGCATCACTCTCCGAACTTCGAGAGCCAGATTTCCTTGAATAAAATTTGTCTGCAATCTTCACATGCAACATCAGCTTTCCAGATACCACAGACCACTTTTTCAAAGTGCTCTAACAAAGTTAAAACACGTGAAGCTTGCAGCTCCCACTACATTGCTATGACCAAGAAGGGTAAAGGAATAGCATTACTACTTGTTGTTGGGATAATTCCTATATATGTCGACTTTCATCCTCCACAGCTAGGCAGACCTGCAAATAAAAAAAATGCTTAACTTTTCTTCACATCCGAGAGGGCACTCTCAGCAGAGTCTCTCGAAATACTCAGCTTCTTTTCCCCCTGATAATACCTCTGCAAACAAGCAACACCAGAGCAAGATTATCTCATATCATCAGGGTTAAAAGCAAGAGTATCCCATATCATGTTTTTTCCCTGTCTTTTCCTTTGACCTTGTTCTCACCTGCAAGACAATGAGAAAGAGAGCAATCAGTCAGCACTTGGAATCAAGCTTTCAATCAGGAACTGACTGCCTGGAACTCCTTGCCTTATTACTTACCTGACATTGCTCTCGAGTACTCATTTTCAACATCTTATGCTTCTAGAAAAGATACCACATCTACCTGAGGAACAGATAGGGCAAGTGAGAAAGATACAGGGAAGCATGTGGAGACAAGCACAATAGAACATGTGCCGATTCATCTATTACTTTGTCAACAGCAAAAGTATCCTATATCATCAAGGTCGAACGCACTCTTGATTTGATGAACTTGTTTTAACCCTCAAATTCTTGAGTCGGCCTTATACTCTGGAGGAAACCAGAAAACCCTCTATCCCAGTTCAAGAATAAGCATGTGGAAAGTTACTTCTTCAAAAGCAAAAGTATCTCATATCATCTCTTCTCCTTTTTCTTTTCTTTATCCTTCATGCTGCCTGCAAGATAGGGAGAATGAGAACAATCTGCCGGAACTCGAAATCAAACTTCTGATCTGGGACTGATTGATTGGAGCTCTGATTGCTTACATTGTATGTCACCTCTTTCGGCAGATCTCCTAGCTCGGCGACTTGGGTGACTCCTACTACATGGTTTGTATCGCACTTGACCAAGCCTGAAACTACAAGTAAGCTTCAAGTGAAATTGATACATTACCTTGTGCATCTCCACCGGTTAAAGATACTACTCCTAGATGGAGGAAGAGTACTTCTAGAGAAGATGCCACATCTACCTATGAAACAGATAAGGCAAGTGAAGACGATACCACACTTTAGTACTTAGAAGTTTTGTGATTACTCAGCGGCTTGGATCTTGCAAGTCCCCAACCGAGGAGCTTCCCTCACTCGGGAACTTAGGGGAGCACTGTTTGTACCATACTTGACCAATCCTGAAACTACCGAGCACCGGTCAACGTTATACAGTTAAGGACCCAGAAAAGTTTCCCTCCAACCAAGAGGCTAATCACAGCGCGACACGTGTCGACATCAGAAGCTAATCATAACGCGACATGTGTCAACATCGGAAGTCAATCACAACACGACACGTGTCAATGTCAGAACAAAGCTAGAAACTCTCTTCTATAAAAGGAGATCATTCTCCTACAATATTTCCTAATGTCATTTGTACTAAATCATTCACTAGTACTCACTAAAGGAGAGTTTGAACATATGTACTTGTGTAAACCCTTCACAATTAATGAGAACTCCTCTACTCCGTGGACGTAGCCAATCTGAGTTAACCACGTACATCTTGTGTTTGCTTCCCTATCTCTATCCATTTACATACTTATCCACACTAATGACCGGAGCAATCTAGCGAAAGTCACAAACTTGACACTTTCTGTTGTACCAAAGTCCTCATTAATTTTGTACATCAACAAAGTATAAAAGTGAGACGAAAAATCTAAGGATAGCAAGTATGAATTTACGATACTTAGAGTAGTAACAAATTAGTGGACCAAAGATCCTGTCACGTCATCAATTAATAGAAAAGTTAACAGCTAGGCTAACAGAAGTATAAAAGTGGAAGAAAAATTAAATTTTAAGTATGAAAGATCTAATGATATTCCTCTTCACTTGTAAGTAAAGTCTTATATTCAATTTTCGTCAAAGACGAATTTGAACCATATTATTGTTAGCTCATTGTGAGGCTAAATTCACCTCCTCCTCTTTAATGTAGATAATATCGTTTGTTAAAATATATATATGAAAGTGAGACGAAAAAAAAGCAAGTTTAGTAAAAGTGTGATTTTGGCAAAATCTGGAGATGGTAAAGTGGAAATTACCATTGAGTAGCCAAACAAAGTCTTTGCAACTCTCACAATCTCCCTTAAAACCCTCTGTCTATGTCTCAGTAGAGTTTGTGGGTTCTGTAACTTCTGTTTCTTTTGAAGATAGGCGGCCATGGACAAGTCACAGCAGAAGCAGCTCTACCTCTTCTACTGCGCCGAGTGCGAAGACCTTGCTCGCCAGGTCGCTTCTCAGTCCGACCACATCATCCTCCAGACCATCAAATGGAGGTCCTCTCTCTCTTTCTCTCTAACACGTTTTCTCATGCTATTTTTTTATTCTGCTTGATAGCTTGCTTGACTACCCATGTTATTAAATCTGATTCATTTTGTTTATTAATGATGAATTTGAGATGGGTACTCGTTATTTCAGCTAATTTAATGAAAACAAAAGTTGGATAATTTTCTTCTGCATCTGTTTAGTTTTCTGAAGGTAGTTGTGGTACAATTAATGTTAACAGAATAAAACCAAAAGAACCAAGCTTTTGTTCTTCTGTAACGCTTCTGCATATAAGAGTTTGGGAAAGTGGATAACTTGAATGCTGGGTAAATTGGATGGTGAAGGGTATTGAAAATATAGAATCTTTGAAACCAGAATAAGGGGAATAGAGAAAAAATGTGTATCTGGGATGTCGTTTAGTATTTATCAGAAATTGAATTACCCGATTGAGTTATGCTTGTACAGATGGCATGTGTAATACACAAATAAATTGTGTAAGGTGAGTGGGAATACTGATTGTGATCGTATTTATCCAGGAATTTTGATGATGGATTTCCAAACATTTTTATAAACAATGCACAAGATCTTCGAGGCCAACATGTTGCCTTTCTGGCATCCTTCAGCTCCCAAGGAGTTATATTTGAGCAGCTTTCTGTAATATATGCACTGCCCCGGCTGTTTGTTGCGTCCTTCACATTAGTATTGCCTTTCTTTCCTACTGGTTCCTTTGAAAGAATGGAAGAAGAAGGGGACGTAGCAACTGCGTTTACCATGGCGAGAATGTTGTCAAATATTCCCATATCCAGGGGTGGCCCAACCAGTTTAGTCATCTATGACATCCATGCTTTACAGGTTTGTTTAGTTATGCTGGTTGTTTCTTTTTCCCCTTGTCCTCATGCACGAGCTTTTTAATTTTTAATATAATTAAACTGGTCACTCTTTTAAAAATTTCTGGCATAAATTCTTCTATCAAGTTACTTTGTACATATATATTTAATAACTTGTACATATGGTTCAGTCTAATCTCCTTTTCATTAAGGTGTAATGTAGTGAGGTGGAACTGTAAATTATCGCTTGTCATTAATTTTTCGGCTGAATATTTGTGTTAATTACTTCAGTTTAACTTTTATGCAGGAAAGGTTTTATTTTGGTGATCATGTTTTGCCTTTGTTTGAGACTGGAATTCCACTGTTAAAGCAGCGTCTCCACCAGCTTTCTGACTCCGATAAGGTGAGTGTGCTGCATAATCTTCCATGCGTCTCACAACGGTGTCTTGCAGTAACTTTTTTTGGTTTCCATGCGTTGTCTAGGAATGCTGGCTACCTGGCTGTATTTTTTTTTTTTTCCATTCTAATTGTGGTCCCTTTCCAGATAGTTGTTGCATTTCCCGATGATGGAGCATGGAAGCGATTCCACAAGCAGTTGGATCATTTTCCCATGGTTAGTCTGAGCTTTTCTCTGAAGTGAGATTATTTTCTATAATTTTATTTCAAATGTCACCTTTGTGAATCAGATGATGTTTAATTGCAGGTGGTGTGCAATAAGGTTCGTGAAGGTGACAAGAGGATAGTTCGGATAAAAGAGGGAAATCCTGCTGGTTGTCATGTAGTCATCGTCGATGACTTAGTGCAATCTGGCAGCACCCTAATTGAGTGCCAGGTAATTTTTTTCAAGGGGTGACCCCTACTCATAAACATTTTTCTTCCCTGCAGTTTATGTACTTTTGAATATGTTGCTTCCAAATTTTGACAAGTTTAAGTTCTTTCACATTGCAATTCTCAGTTACCAGAATATGGCAAGCTTTACTTTGTCGAGCTTGAACTAGATTGTGTACCTTGCACATTGCTTTGTTATTTCTAAATTATTTGTGATCACATCTCGTACCTTTGTATCTGTTATTGTCATGTAAACATCAGAAACATTTCAAGCGTTTATGTAATGCTTTCGCAACTTCAAATTTGCCTTAATCATTCCCTTTGCGCCTTCTGCATTCTGGCAGAAAGTTTTGGCAGCTCATGGTGCAGCCAAGGTTAGCTCTTATGTAACCCATGGTGTATTTCCTAAACGCTCGTGGGAGAGGTTCACTCACAAGGATGGTAAGCACCACCTCCATGCTGTTGTATATGCTGTCTTTGTAATTTCCGCAGTCCTCATTTCCTTATTTGCCATTTTGATTTGATTTTCAGATGGCTTGGAGAAGGCATTTGCGTACTTTTGGATCACGGATTCCTGCCCGCTTACTGTCAAAGCCATAGCTAATAAAGCTCCCTTCGAGGTGTTAAGTCTTGCAGGTTCCATTGCTGATGCTCTACAGACTTGAAGAGAGTAAAATGGTTAGATAACTTGAATAATTTATGACAGCATTGTTCTACCGGCCAAGCTCTGCGATATAAGAAGGCGAGTTTACCTTTTATTCTGCTAATGAGTCATGACACATGACCGACATTCAGTGTTTGGTATCTGAGATTTCTGGTATGACATTACAACTTCTCCTGTTGTAATTCAGCTTTAAAATATGTTCACAAACACACCAATTACCTCCCTCTACACGCCCTTGTTTATTTTTGGCCTTCGGATTGAAGCTAGTTAAGTTTGTCTCCCTCGTGTTGGTATGACACAATAAGCATGTCATGTCACACGAATATGATGCATTGTTCGATTTAAATGTATTATTGTGCTCGGGCCACAAAACATGCATTTTCTGCTCCAAATGAATCGTGCTCAGAGTCAGTGCCATGTTTTGTGGCAGTTCAACCTCTTTTACACCTACTTTCACCAGCACTCTCTATGAGAATCACACCCGGCACGGGGTTTCCGGTCAAATGTTTAGTCAAGAATCCAACGATCAAGATCTCGGTGCATAAAATTAACCGAGTATACCAGAATTTTCGAGCAGGCACATAAATTTGTACAAGCAAATGAGAGATATATAAACATCTGTGCAGCCATGAATTTATTTAATCCGATACAAATTTTGTCGAGTACATAACAAGACCAGCACATATGAACAAGATGATTCTGTTTGACCTCCCTCTATACAAAATACACAGCTCCTGAAGCCCTAAACCCAACAAGGCATTTCGCCATATAAACACGTAAATCATATTTGCAAATGGGATTTGAAAGAGTCAGGAGATTACCCCAAAAAAAAAAAAAAGAGGGGAAAAACCGAAGGGAGAGATTCTGCACAAACTGGTTGAGTAACGCATGTGGCTGCAGAGCGACTTCACAATTCAGCGATATGCTTCACCTTATTCGACTCCTTGGTTGAATAACAATTTCCACAGCTACAAACTAACAAAATGCTCTCCGCCGCTTTCGCTTCAATAAGTTCCTCAGTAAATTCAGAGGTATCCAGCACTCGAAAGCGGACACTAGCCATAATTTAGTTATCATACGCCCCATAGCTTGACTTCCGTCTCTACACTGTACACTTAACTATGCACAAGTTAGCAGCCCTACCCCCTGCTGCTCAGGCGAGTAAGAAATAACAATAACTGTTAACTGTTATCTGGCTTCTCATCCAGATCCCCCCTTGGGCTGTCCAATGAGTCGCCTGAGTAAGAGCCATCTGGCTGCCGGATACATATGTTCAAATTTCTGGAAAGGTAATTTTCCTGTAGGATTGACAAACATACAGAAATCATCAGAAAACAATACACGGTATCTGAATGACTTAGCACAGGTCAACGTTAGGGGAGGAAATGGCCAGTAGCATCATAAACGCACGACGGAGACAGATAAATCAAACATATAACCTGGTCGGTAGTCTCTTGGCCCTCTGAGTGGAAGAGAATGGGCCGGCAACGCTTGTCCTCATTCATTAGGCTTGAATTCTGAAAATGAGTCACAAGCGCAGCTTTGCCCTGGATTCGTGCATATGCCAATGAAGCAACTTTTTCACTGTTAAATTTCTCCCACTTCTTCCCATTTAATGCCTGCACCAATTTTAATGATATAAGTACTCATAAATATTAAATGCGTTCCAAACCGTTTTAACTCCAACTGATGAATTTATAAAGCATTCTTGTATTGCCAGTCAAATATTAGGATAAAGTTCTTGGGATTGACCAGCAACAAACAAACGGATTAAAATGACCAAACTACCTCATAGAAGGCTATAATGTGGGTAGGAGACACCATATTGATGAAGGCATAACCCACATTGCACTTATTCTGCAAAAAGGAGAAGCGTGTTCCATTAGCATTATATCAACTTGCGAAAATTATAGAGAACTCACATCAGCATTTGTGCAAAGAATTACCTTAAAGTCAATTGGCAGGTAGAGAAAGTCGTATGTACCACGGTGGTTTTCATCGATAGCAGCCAGCAGCATTTTGGAAGTGTACCTAATATGAGAAAGACAATATAGAGCAGAATGATAAAGGTATTCAAAACCATAACCCAACAAAAAATAAAAGTTGCACATATCCACTTCCTAGGCTGATTACAACTTTTTTCTTACTTATTCGGGATGTTTTTTATCATTAAAGTAGTCCTAGTATCCTCCCCACTGATAATTTTATCTATATCAAGTTGATACTGCTTTTTACTATCCATCTGATTCCCAGGATTCTCTATTCGCCGACTTCTACCATGATCAGCCAACATCTCACTGATGGTTGCTGCCGGTCCAGTATATGAACCATTCCCAAGGTACACAGGACCATGCTTTGGCATTGACATCATTCTGAAATTAGGTGAGCCATTTTCAGTAACGTTTCCTGGAAGACCAACACCAACACTCAAAGTTGCACGACCACCCATGTTCATCATGTAATTCCCACTGTTGCGACTTAAACCCATGCCCCCAAACACTGGATTCATGAAGGATGTTTCTGGTGACTCTGGGAAAAAGCCAAAATGCCTCTCTAGAGGAACACCACCGGTTGGAGCAGATCCCACATGATGGTTGTGTGAACTGAGCAAAGAGCCATGCCGGCTGGTCGATGAAAAGCCTTGCCCCTGTCCACTAGATGAAAATGGATGCCCCGCAGACAAGGTTGGCCAGGCAGAAGAACTAGGGTCAGCATAAGGAGATGGAGATGGACTGCCCCAGAGAAACTGAGGACCTGACAATGTTCCAATCCCTGATGAAGTTGAATTTGACTCGCCCAATGAGATGGGACCTGGACTTGCACTTAATTTCTGCTCTGGATAGGAATGAGAATGCTGATACGCTGCTCCTTGTGTTGATGGAGAGTTGCTATACATCGGATTTATATGGTTTGCCCTTCCTTGGTCCTTACCAATAGGTGCAATCTTAGGAGAGTTAGACAAATGAACTGGGAGAATTGAAGCTAACCCAGGCAAATGGTTGCTGTCTGGACTGAGGCTTCCCAGACCCGGGGATTTACTAAAAGCATACTGGTTATGCTCAATGGGGCTTCCAATATGCGCCCAGGTACCTGTCATGGTAGCCAATGTTTTAGCTCAGAGCAGGATGTTGATTCCCAAAAAGTACCAAACCACCAATACAGGAATCGATGAGCACAAGCACATGCATAATTGAGTTTCAGATCTGAGAGACCTACCTGGAGGAGAGTTGGTCACAGGTGAACCCACTTGATGTCGGAAACTCCAAGTTTCATCTTGTTCAAGCTCTTGAGTAAGTTGTTGCATCAAGCTTCACAAAAAAAGAAAGTGCAATGAATTAATTATTTACCTAGCTTAACAATTTAACGACAACATCAACATTAAATCTGTAGCATGGATTCAGAAAGGTTAAATGTATAACACGAAGGGAGTCAAAACATATCCAAAGACAAGCCGCATCTAGAGAGTCTACATATAGCTCAAGACCTATGTAATAAATAAGCTACATATAGCAAAGGACCTATGTATTGAATAAGTAATCAAAAAGACCTTTGACAGTATATCCCTGGCTATGATTCCCTTAGATGTAAGGAAGTTCTCATAAACACTTCAGATTAAATTTCACCACAAAACTTGTATTCAAAGTGAACCTGATTCCATACAGTAATTGACAGTGCTTGAAGACACGTAAACAGCCATCTACCAAAGAAAACATATATTCCCTTGGATATAATGTTGTCTTTGGAAATAAGAATAGTTAATCACAATTGATCCAAGAAAACCCTTATACCTCACTATTTGCACCTTAGGAAATTACTAAGATGATAAATTCAGGGCAATGCAACTGAGCTCAAATTGTCAAATTGTTGCAGAACCCGCAGTAAGTAAATTCATACTCACTTTCTACGTGCTCCACCAGGGCGGCTGGGTTCGAGCTTTATGCGTTTCCCAGCTATGTCACTCCTATTTAATGCCCTTAAAGCTGCCTCTGCAGCTCTAACATCATAGAACTCTATGAATTTATGGTGTCTCTTGTGTGGGGTTTCCCGGATCTGCATTTTACTCATGGAAATTCAGAATTTATACAACCAATGATGATAGTGAAAAGGTGCACAACTGCACATGCAATTCTAGGACGATAAGAAAAAGTAAACATTTTCACACAAAAGTTTTACCTCTTTGACTTCCCCATAAGCCCCAAATATCTGTCGAAGGTCATCATTTGACACTGATGCATCCAAGTTGAACACCACAAGAGTTCCTTGGTTGATATCCTTTTCTGACGGGTTGTCCTGAATTTCAGCACGGAAAAGGACTGATGCATTATGAATATTATGATTGAATCACTAGTGCCTGAACAAATATAAGAGAAGATATTTATTCAAACCTTGGGAATAGAAAAATGAATGTCGAGTTTTCTCCGTCTCAAGGGCTTGTTCTGTAACGCACGCATTGCAGTGCGAGCGGCTCGGATGTCGTAGTAAGATATCATCACAAAGCCCCTGTGCTTGCATGCAGTGTATAAAGTTCTGATATCCCCAAATTGCTAGGGAAAAAATGAGAGTTCTTTGAATGAGTGAAAAGTTGTATATACATTTACAAGAACTTTTATTTTTAAAGGGCAACAAAAAATCAGAAAAACACTACCAATACCAAATTAGAGACCTTCTGTTTCCCATACACCAAGAGCAAACTCTCCGAAAGAAAAAAGATAAATGATTGCAAGGGCAGGATGACTAGTGTACCAAATTCATAATCTAACAAAAGACTGCAGCGAAGAACTTCCCACCGACAAGAACAATGTTGACACAGGCTTAAAATTATCTCTAATGAATAATGGGAGTACATTACTCCGAATTGTAGCAGAATGAGGTCACTAACATTAACAAGATTGTTGTTAATCACTAAACCCGAAACCTATATTATTCGGTGAGTTTGTCAGTGCAAGTTACAACAATATAGACTTGACAAAGAGAGCCAAAACGAAACTCCAATGCAACCCGTAACTCAACCACCCAAAAGAAAACTAGTCAATGTTGAACCAACACATAGAAAACCAGGATATAAAACAAAATATACCAGGCAAAGATCCCATAGAAAACTGACTACCACAGTAGCATACCTCAAATAGAGTTCTCAATTCAGAGTCCTCGACGTTACTGTTGATATTTCTAACAAACAAGGTTCTAGATGGATGCTCTCCATACGGGTGCTCCCCAGCCACAGCTCCAACACCATTTGGAAGAGCATAATGACCAATCCCATTTGGAACAACCCCATCAGATATGCCTAGTTTTGACATGCCAATACCGAGGCTATCCTGGGATTCAAAATCCAACTCCATACCACCTCCACTTCCAAACAGATCATACTCTTCCATCTCCTCCAGCTGATTAGGCAATCGACTTAGATCAAAATCATCTGTTATGCCTGCTAAGAGATCATCTTCATCATCAGGAAGCATGACCCCGAATGCCTTTGATTCATCTCTTTCAAGTGAATCCTTAGTCTCATTTTCTTGTTCAACATTGTTTAATTTGGGTAAACTATCATCAACAGACTGACCAAAATGCTCCGAAACAGGAAATTTCACTGCATATTCAGAAAATCAAGACTCAACTCTCAACGGCCATTCTACAGATAGGGATAACATTTTCATCACAAAAATAACTTGCACGTACACTTTCCATGTGGAAGGACAGGTAATGAGCTCAAAAACAAGCTAGTATCACTTGATGCATGGTGATTATTAGCAGATGGAATCTTGAAGGCCCCTACACAATTGGTTATAAATGACTATCAAGAGAAACATCAAACATACATAAGGAAATATATGTAATATGTATATAGCATATGTACGTGGCTATGCGCCTGCACAATGCTTCCATCAGTAAAGAAAAGAGAGGGAACCTTCAGAACGACCAAATAGTATATCCCCTAAATGTTTCTCCATTGAATCACTTTCTGCAAAACAAGGAGAGTAAATATATAACGTTCAGTTATCAACAAACTGTCAAAATGTATTTTGCTAGTTCAGAAAACATGCGTGTGTACATGCAGATGCATCACATGCATCCAAAAATATTAACAAACAAATAATACATACAGAAGTCCATATGGTGCAAAAAAATAAAAACAAAGAAACCAGTGAAGTTTATCCTGAGTTCAAGTGCGTGGTTAAAATAGTCGTTTGGGTGACTAAAACAAGGTAAAGGTAGTCCTGAATCCCAATCATGTTGCTCCGTATATTCCATTGACGTTCTCTGTATGTTCATTAGGATTTTAACATAATTTATTGCTAACTTCACAACTCCAAAAGCAAAGACTTCAGCTAAGTTCCACAGCGTTTCTCTATTTGTTGAATCAACAGAGCAATCAACATAATGTGACTCAGCACAACAGAAATTGGAAAGCATCAATAATTAATCTTCATTTTAACCAAGAAAAACCAGAAGAACATCAAAATATAAACACATATATGTCAGAACTATCAAACTTGAAGAGGTAAATAATACATTTGCTCTCTTTAGTACTTACAAATTGATGAATAAAAAATCTACGAAAAAATATACCGACAAATTTAGATACATGCAGAGAAGAATATAATCAAAGGACTAAGTATCCAGCAGCACTAAAATCAAACATCCACCGGAATTACCGACGATCAGATTGACTGATATAACTACAGATTTCTCCACCAATATCAAAAGGGTCTATCAAAAACCATGCAAGTTTTCGAATTGATGGGGTAAAAATATTACCAGCTTGACAGATTACCCCAAAAACAAAATGATAAGTCAAACATGATCAGATTGTTTGCAAATTAAGACGAAGAAACTGCTGAAGTAGCTCAAAAATCCAACTGGGTAACAAGTAAACGAAGTCCCAAACTCAAATCTAGCATGCAAATTCAACAAATGGACTTAAATGTTGAAATTTTTTCTACACCTACCTACTTCAGAACCCCCAAAATTAGCTTCAAATTAACCAACTATCCCTCAATAGCAAAATTAATTTGACAAAAATAGAAAAACCCACATGCAATATCATCAACCAATCACATCAAAGATCCCAAAACTTCAAAAATCGCAAGAAAAAAAAACCCCAAACTTGAATTACCTCAATCAATTCACGAAACGGTGAAGTAGAGAAATAGAAAGAGCCTAGAGAGAGAGTACCTTATACAGAGAGAGAGAGAGAGAGAGAGAGAGAGAGAGAGAGTAGAGACAAAAGCAGCAGTTAGAGAGAGTCCATTGGAGTTGGGTTATCTGGCAATACTGATTTCAGAGCTCTTTGTCATGATCACCATGGAATTCTAGAGAAAGAAAGAGAGTATGTGTGTACGTGCGCGTGAGAGTTTCGTAGAAGCAGAGATATATGTTTCTTCTACTCCTCCACTTCCTCCTCGCTCGCCGAGAAACCAGACAGAAAATGTAAGAAAATTGCCCCTCAGCACAATCGCAAAATTGTAATAACAGGAACTCCAAAATTATAAAAACATTAAAATTGGGGGAAAAAATAGAGTCAAATGATTGGAGGCAAGCACCAGTGCCTTCAGCAGTATTACGAAAAAATATTATTTTTTATTTTTTCAAACACTCACTCACAAACCTTCACAAAACACGGAAACCTCTCTCTCTCTCTCCATCTCCATAAATCATTGATATAGCATGAATATACCGTTATCGTAACATTTCGTGTCTATACAACAACCATATTGTACATTTTTGTTAATATTTCGTTGTTTTATTATCATCCACATAGTAATCTACATGTGACATGTAAGGAGTCTTTAAAATGTCTTCAATACAGTCGATAATAAATAAAAATATTAAAAAAATAAAAAAAATTATAGAAATGGGAGGTGAAACTTCACCGCATATCGAAGAAACTCTTATGTTTAGGCTGAAATCGACATGTATCGTCGATATTTCTGACATATCGGTTAGATATCGAATAAACTCTTAAATTTCGTCTAAATTAATGTTTGACAATCCTTAAAGTTTCGATTTAATTTTTCATTATTTTCATCCAAAGCAACATAAATTGATATCTATATTCGATATATCTGAATATATTCCACAAATTTACACATCGATACTCCCATCAATACCAATATTTTAATAACTACAAGTCAGTTATCCCCCTCTTTCTCTCTCTTGAGCTAGAAATTCGGCTGCATTTGAATCTCATTTGGCGTCCGTTGACACAAAGCATACGTTTAACACACCACAGTCCAAACTCTATACAAATTTCAGATAATTTCGCGGGGGTCTTTGACCCCAGTGCTTGCAAAATTTACGCAACTGCCATGCTTCCTTCGCTTTCGCTGCTACGTGGGAGCTTCTGATTCGATGAAGCAAGGGATTGGACCAATGGGGTGGGGACTGAAGGGAGGTTCCGTTGGGAGTGGGTGCAGGAGATTATTGTATTACTTTATGGTGGTGGGGCAGCTGACGCGTTGTTGCGTCGATGACAGGGTTGGGTTCCACTACTTTTCTACGATATGACATGAGGAATTTACCGACCCAATAAACAGGGGCCACGTGTTTTTGTAGTTGGGCCGACTTTGACCGAGCCTTTTAGGTTTGGGCCCAACGGGTTGCAGTTAGGGGCTGGACCTTTTTCCGGGGTACAAATTGGGGCTGGGCTTTAAGTAGCTTTAGTTCATTTGAGTAATATAAATATATATGCAACAACAAAAAATATGGAAGTGTGTTTATGTTGTTCTTTTTTGTGTTGCATTGCATATATATACTCATTAGACATTTTTCAATTGATTTTTTATATTGGAAGAAATATAAATACTAGACAAACAGATGTACTCGAAGTCTTGATTTCAATTTTCTTTGCTGATATCGCTTGTATAAAAATTTGATAAACTATGACCTTATTTTTCGTAATGATTGAGAAACGGAAGGGTCGAGTGTGCCAAAGTTGTGTCAGCAAAACAAACGATATACAACAAAGTTCGTGTGGGCTAAGATGGTTATGTAGTTATTTGTTTCTTACTATTAAACAAATTAGAGGATCAAAATTTAAAAACTTTTTTTTTTACCCACGTAATAGCCGGAAGGAACAATCTAACTCTGAACCTTAAGTGCAAAGATAAATGATCTTTAAAACTTTAGTAGGGAAGATAAAACACAAGGGGTGTTGGAAACAGGAATGGATACATAGCATATCAGGGTGGGTGATTCAATCCTATCCATCTTCTTTGTCCAGAAGGTGTGGGTATTGGGCAAAGAGTTCAAATAGGAATCAGTTCAAAATTAGCCCACAATAGGTATAAGGAGAAAAGGGGCTTTGCATGAAGGGTAATGCTAGGAATATTAAGTTTGTATATAAAATTTGCAAACTAAATAATGTGTTAACAATAAGAATGAGTATGTTTATCAATGTTTAGGTAATAATCTGATCATCAACTTTCATGTTATTTAGTTTATTAAATTTTGTTTATAAATTTAGTATCCCTAAGATTATTCTGGCACGAAATATCAAATAAGGAAACGTGTTGACAACTAATCCATGTTTTACTTGGAATCTTCTGAAAATATGTAAGAGAAATGCTAAGAAGAGTCTCGTAATGTGTAACTCTTCATGGATTTTCTGTCACCTTACAGTTTAACGTCAATTCTCATACTAATTTTATAAAACATTGTGCAAAAAACATGATATAGCAGAAAGTCATAAAAAATCTCATTTTTCAAATAGTGTCCTTAGTATTTCTTAATATGTAATTCATTCACACATGCAAAACGAGTTATGCAAATATTTATTAATTATCAGCTTTCTGTTCCTACTTGTGTTGACTTCAACAACAGTCCGATACACAGGTGTCTGAATTGGTTCAATAGCAAGGTCAAAGCAGTTTATGATCAAGGTTTGACAATCCTTCCTCCCAAACCAACTCGATCGCACCGAGTAGGTCGGTCGTCTTTTACAATTCTTAGGCTTCTGTTCGTTACATGTTTACTAGGTGGGATTGTCTTGAGGGAGACAACAGTCTCATGTTTAGTGCAAGTAGGAATAATGAAAATAAGACTAGTTCGGACTAGCTTGGAACTCGAGTCAATCACTAGTGAATATCATCATACACGACAACAACTTGCAATCAAGATTCAATTCACCCTATTTTACAATTTTTGACTTTATAGCTAGAATACATGGTTGTCCATCTTTTGTGTGTAACTACGGAAATTTTACAAAGGGATATTCTATGTTGTTATTAGTCGTGTGTTGATACAGTCAATTATGCTTATGGGACATAAATCCATGCACACGTGCAAGATGATGATCTTAAGTGTCATGTCCTGATCCCAATATAAGCCAAAGATCGACACGTGACGGCAAAAATAGCTATAAAAATGCATAGAGTAAGTTAGGAATTATATATAATACATATCATATAACCAGCAGAAATGAAATTACAATATAAGTAACCAACTCTACTCTCAAGTGCACTACACACACTAGCTACACTGTTGGAATATGGCGCACCAGTCAATGCAAAAACCCGGATAAGCAATAAAGCTCATTTGAGTTACAGTAATACGACATATACGATATATATACACACACACGTAAGGCAAATACCTTTTTTTTTTTTAAATGGTCTCTCTTTTTTTTTTTAATGGAGATTAGTCGTGGGGCACACACCACATCGAATTTCAATGACCTGAACCGTCTGTTTTTAAGTTGCACCTCATAGATCATCCTTGCAAAATATTAGCCAAATTAGAAATATTTGAGATATCTAATTGAGTTCAAAGAAATTGATGAATACTTTGTTCTATAAGAAACAATAAAATTTTGTCGTGATAATTAAATAGGCAAATGATTTCGAATTGAATTGAATTTTTTTAAATGATGATCTATGAATCGAGACTTACAAAATAGATGGTTCGGATCGTTGAAGTTCGATATGGAGTTGGCCTCACAGCTAATCCATATTTTTTGTACAATGGAGATCCCTTCCCTTAAAGGGCATGTGTGTGTATATATAATAGATACAATATCTACCTCAAGCATACTCATGGCTGGCAGTAATAATAAAAATAATATTTGTCTCATTTATACTCATGCTTGCAGTAACCAAGGTCTAAAATATCGGTATTATCGGCGATATTTCGCCGATAATATCTTTTTTTTTTAGAGGACGATATTTTCACACTTATCCACTTAATTATCGTCAATATATCAATATTTTTGTCGATATTATCGCGATAATATCAAAAACGATATTTTCAGCATTTTAATGCATTATTTGGGCAATATATCGCGAAATTATCGATAATATCGCAAGATGAAACCCAAAAATACTTGAAAATTGCTTAAAAGTCTCAATCTTGCGCATAGAGGGATTTGAACCCCTCCCTTTGTCAACCACGCACCTGGGGTAGGAAAACTAAAATCAAATAAGTTACTCAATGCATCAACAAATATAGTAAATCTAATTATCCATGAGTTCCAAAAAAACTAAAGCCTATAATAATGTTGAAAACCATACTATCTATTTAATCAGATCACAAACAATCCCATGATATCTCACAATATCATGAGGGCATAAACACATACAATTATCAAGAAGAACACATAACTATTAACCCATTCCTCCACCGCTTAACCCCTTTGATCAGCAAAACCAAACAAAAATTTTCAACCAAAAAGAACTAATTTAACAAAGCAAATACATTATACAAAAACAGATATTCAATTTAGCTTCATTTAGATTACAGGAAGTCCACTCAAACAACCAAAAGGATTTAAATAAAAATATTCAAGAACCAACCTTCTTCAAAGATCACTGGTTCCGGCGTTCAAACACAAAAACTAAAGACAACTCCTGAATTAAATGAAAATGAAATATAATTAATTTACTCTAAACCATGGTTTTTTTCAAGAATAAAAAAAATCTAAAAATATCCCAAAATTTGGAACTTCTTTAAGCCAACGTACCATGAAATTACAGTCGCTTGAGAAATATTCTTCAAATCAGGCCGGATCAGGCATCGTAGACTACGTTTCTTGGAAATCACTAAAAAATTGGAATCAGCGCAAAAGCTCCAGGGATTACGGTGGTGGTTCTCGGTTTTACCGAGAGGGAGAAAGAGAGTTGCAGATGGGGTACAGATGGGAGAGGCAGAGAGTAGTGAGGAATGAGAGAGAGTGACAATGTTGAGAGTTGGGGGAGTCTGAGTGGGGGTAGAGATAAGTGAACAGAGGGTTGAGTGAATTAGTGAGGGTGTACTGGTGGGAAGAGTCAGTTGGATTGGATGTGTGATAGAAACCAAAGGAAAATTCTAAAGATCCAGTTGGAGGGCATGCAAGACCGAAGCAAAAGGAAAGCCGGATAGAGGGTGGGTCAATGTTTGACACGTGGAAATGTTAAGTAAAAACGATGCGGTCGAGGCAGAGAAAGAAACAATGAAAGGCCCGTGTCTGGGAAGAGCAAAATAGACTTTTAACTGTAGAAAACGTAAAACAGTATCTTATCCAAAGAATAAATTGAGGGCATTTCGGTCAAACTGCTGTTAATGAACAATGTTTTTATGTTGGGTTTTAGTATATGTATAATTTCTATATTTAAAAAAACACCAAGAATTGGTGTCATAGGGAAAGACTATACTCGTAGAGAAAGAGGCAAGGGGATTTTGTCAAGTCAAGAAGATGATTCGTTATCTATAACTTCAGACTCTGTTGGAGTGGGAAGTAGTAACTATGGTTATATTCATAACCAACCATTTCCCTACCCTTCATATCTCATTCCTGCTGGGATGGAATCGAGCGACTCATGGAAAGAATCCGAGACTCAATCTTCAAATGATTTTGCTTATGGACAACGTCAACCAATCTCGGATCCATATGGGTGGCATGTTAACAATTATATGCAAAACTATTTTGGGGATTTATCATTTGATGACTACTATTCACAATACACTTACTCTACGATGAAGATAGTGAAAATTTTGAACCTCATATGAACTCTATATGGTACTAAGTTACTCATGTATCTTACCATGCAATGTATAAACTGTAAAATATTGTACTAATTCATTATATATAAATGATTATTGTGTGTTTAAACTTCTTTCATTAATTACTACATATTTTATACACTCACAATGTTTGACAGCTCGCTATATAATCAACTTAAATTAGTTAAATCCATCATGTAATGCATTTCCTTCCAATTTTTTTGTGATAAACTAATAGATAATTAACTGAATAAACATCCTGCAAAGTTTCAATAAAAATTTCCAAGTTTTTCTTACAATTTCCGGGGTTTTTATTCAATTTTTATCGATATCGACAATATCCCGATATTTCCATCGAAATTTCCGTGTTTTTGGACTACCGATATTTCCGATATCATCGATATTTTAGAACTTGGCAGTAATGATAAAAGAATATCTGCCTCATAAATACTCATAATTTAACTCACCCTATTTTGTTGTTCTAATTATACTAATACTGAAAAAGTTAATATTACTTTTACAATAAACAAAGGGAATTGTTATTGACACTCCAAAAATCTCATTTTGTACTCCAAATTTTCTATAATTAAAAAAATAAAAATACACTTGTAAGGAGTATAGAATTAAATTTTTGAAGTGCTAACAATTTCCTAAACAAAATAGTTTCAATTATTCATCGTGTTTTTACTAATTCAACACTTTCTCTTCCGACTAACACCAGTAATCCCTAAAATCAATAGATGAGCATTATTTGATGGCTATTGCTTTTTCTTCTACTATTTAGTGTACACATACAAAAATCTAATTGAGAGATCAGATTATTCAAGCTTGAAAGACTCATAAATTATGAACCACAAGATAAATTCATGCACGCTTGCAAGAAGAGACGATCACTCACACAAATCTCACAATTGTATCAAAAGCATTTTATAATCGGACACCTAAACCCCAACTCCCCCAACAAAGGAGATCAAATCTTCTGCATTGATTTTTTTCGTAGTTTTTGTGTAACATCTATCATTGGTTGACACATATTAATAAACTCAACTCTTCTTAACTTCTTTATCATAACTTATCTTGAATTATTTAACGATAAAGACCACAAAAAGACTACATACAAAATAAGTGCAAAAAATTTGATCTTTCGGCAAAATAATTAGAAAGAGTAATGCATATTGCATGCTGAGCTTGTCTCTCTTTTTCTCAAAAGACAGACAAAACTTAGAAGTGAAAACGGAAGTGGAAGGGTCACAAGTGTGGAACTCCAAGCACCCACATATAAGTGCTTTTGGCTTTTCCGGTGCTGGAGTTGGAAGCACTTTGGCATCAAGCATTTGTCCTTGAGCGTTGATCAACAGTAGTTGAACTTGAGGCCCTCATCAACTGTCGTTGTCTGGCTTGATGAACATGTCAATCATGCGCAGCGCTATGCAATTTGCGGACCGACGGTTGTGGGATCCACTCATCACACCACATGAAGAAGGTTGCGGGGTCCACCTACTTTCTCCCAGACGGTCACAGCTTGCTCAGGGAAAGTTCATGTGGCCAGGTGGGGCACTTGCAGGACAACGACACGACAGGATATACGTGCGATGGAGGTTAAGCATATCCTTTTCATTTTTCTTTTCCTTCTTCCCCAACTACGTATACAAACAATAAAAATTATACAAATACGTATGTGCAGCGATGTATTCTGTACGTATCTGTATGAGTTTTTAATGGTACGTATTTGGTGCACGTCCGTTTTGATTTTTTTTTGGGACTTCGGATACGTACAAACAAGATTGCTCAGATTACTCAGATTAGGGTTTGGTTTGCTGAGTGTGGGTTGACGTGTTGGATTTTTATTGGTGGGCATTTGCTTTGATATTGGACTTGGCTTGCTGGAAAGGGAATCCAATCTTTCTTATCAAACAATCCGGACTTTTGAAATTTGATCCAACAACTAAAAATACGGGTTTACTTTAAAAGTTATAATAATTTTAGCCGTTGGATCAATTTTCAAGGGTCTAGATTATTTGATGAGGAGGATTAGATGTAAGGGATCCAGAGATGATCCCTTTCCTGGTTTGCTTTGCCTGCATTGTATGAGCAATGCTACACATGTATCATTTTTTTAATAAAGGTAGGTCATGTAAACTCATGTGAGTCTCATCTCTATTAAAAATATAATCTAAATAATGATACAAAAGGTGGCAAAAATAGTATATGATAGCCAAATTAAAGAGATGGTCTTAATATTGCATTGCATATGGGTTGGATGCCAAGTCCACTTCGTCCATCAAATGTGGCTCATAATTTAAAATTTAGCTAAAAACACTTAAATATATTTAATATAATTTTCATATTATATGATAGCCAAATTGGTGTGATACAAATTAGAAATGCATGCTATATTCAATAGTAAAAGTAACATGTTATGGAGATATTATCGACATTATTAATACAAATATTGGCATTATCAATACATAAACCTATTGAGTTAGTAAGTAGTTAAGTTGATGATTAACGTTTTCTGCCTACGTTGGCCTTATCTAAGATCAATAATCTCTTCTATACCTTTGATTTTAGTATGACTGAAGACAAACTATTGTCTATATATTGGATATTTTATTTTATTTTATGTTTTCATTGAACAAGTTTAAAATATGTATAAATATGTAAATATATGAGTTAGAATTCAGGAACAAACGTTTTCACACACATTTTGACATATGTTTTTGTAAGGTTCATTATGTAATGTATTTCAACGATTCAACTATTTATCTGTTATGTCTTATCTCAAAGATCATGTCTACTAAAAAACACCAAAATTCGAAAACCATATGAATGTTTTAATGAGTTTGGATTTGTTTAAGTTTTTGCAAGGATGATCTATTAATGATGTAGAAAAATACAGATGGTTAATTGTCACATCCCCGCTCGGGCCCCCACCACATCCTGGGCTCGATTCCGTCGTAGAACAATATTGTCCGCTTTGGGCCCCGACCACGCCCTCACGGTTTTGTTTCTGGGAACTCACACGAGAACTTCTCAGTGGGTCATCCATCATGGGATTGCTCTCGTGCGAACTCACTTAACTTCGGAGTTCCGATGGAAACCGAAGCTAGTGAGCTTCCAAAAGACCTCGTGCTAGGTAGATGTGAGAATATATATACAAGGTTTACAAGATCCACACCCCTGGACAATGTGGGATCTTACAGTTTATATCATTGAACTACATTACAAAATGAACCCCACAAAACATGTCTCAAAAATATGTATTAAAAACGTGTATTTCTAAATTCTAACCCTACATATACAGCTGGGAATGCATCCGACCATGCTGTCCACTAGTCCAGATACGCACAAGTATGACCTATTCTTCGTAAATACATATAAGATTATAAGAGGAAGCTTATCGGCAAATATTGTAATCAACAACCAATTACTAGCTAGCTTTTGTAGGCTTGGACCATAAACAAAATGATTGAATGAAATGGACATTATTTTGGTGAGCAAGATTCGGCCCTCCATCGACTTCCTCGTTTTCATGCGTGGACATTATTTTGGTGAGCAAGATTCGGCCCTCCATCGACTTCCTCTTTTTCATGCGTGATTGTGAAAGCAAAGCAATTAGTAAATCTACTTCCTAATTAATCCTTAATTTAACATTCATGGCAAATCATCTTCATTCTAATCAGTATCCCCTGGAGTTTCAGGGCAAGATATTGGAGAAAGTGATATCTTCTACATATATAATTTTTAGCACAATATCATAATATATGTTTGTCTTTTGCTATGACGCACAGGGTAATATATAATTGAATGTTGATAGGTACAACCAAACACCCGTGAAAAGAAAGGAAAAAAAAAATATAAAGTGTCTTGTTTATTTTTGTTACGCATCTGTGTAATAGAAAAATGTATTCAGTTGTCTTATTTGTATTTATAAATAAAAATTCTCATAAGTAACGTTCTTTTATATCATATTGATTATTTAAATTTTTTACAGAAGATATAATAATTTCTATTCCTTCATCATAAAAAATTTATTTTCTTTAAAGTGGTTAATATTTTTTTCAAGGAATGATTAGACAAAAAACTTTTCTTTTTCTTTTACAAAGATAAAAAAAGTTTAAATTCGATAATTAATATGATTAGTGGATGCTTACATGTCCCGCATCCACACGTTAATAAAAAAGGTATGCAGCTATTGTGCCCCCCAACTTTTGTGGTCGGCCTCCACTTCTCCAAACTTCAAACTTCAAACTTCAAATTTCAAACTGATTCGAAATGATCGAGATCGTTTTGGATCGCGCAGTAGTTCTCCATATATTTTTCTGTGTAAGCTTTTTCTTTGAAAATTTGAGTCTGAGATCACATTTTTGTCCTCTTTTTCTACAATTTTAATCTCTTCTTCTGTGCCTTTTTTTGTACACATGTGGATGATATAACTCTCTCCTCAATTTTAATGCATTTTTATAAAACCGTCATGCAATGTAATGTTATTTTTCCTAACAAACTAAATAAAATACTTATATATGTTATTTTTTATAATATCTTAAAAGTGTGACAAACTATGTCACTCACTTATATTATAACATGTAAAATGCATGATACACTAGGTATTAATGTTTTGTGTACATAAAAAATTTGCTGACTGATTGAATTCTACATAGTTATGTAACAAGCATGTACACTTAAAATCTAGCTAATATGTAAGTAACTTGAAATAATGCAATATCTATACTTAAAACCTAGTGTATATGTACATAGATCTGCCCGTAAAATGTCCTATCAATAGACAAGAGATATACGATCAAATTTGATAATTTGAGAGTTAATTTCTTCCTTGAGATACAAGATAAAGTCAAAGGCTTTAAAGAGATATCTATAGTATATAGGAAATCTTAAGTTCAGTTTTGATAAATGGATTATGTTGTTTAGTTTTTTGGCTTTTTAGCCGAAACAATTTTTGAGATTAACATAACTCTTCCATTTGCTCCCTGACAATGAAAATTCATTGAACCGATCTTAAGTTTGTGCACATGAAAAATCTTATCTCATTAACCATTTTGACTAAAAAGCTTTACTTTTTTTTTTGTTTAAATTCTTTCTTTTCTCTCCTTTTGGTTTTGTTTTTTATAATGCCTTCATAAGTGAAAAACAAATGTGGCTCACCAATAAGAAGAAAAACTCAGGATTCAAGTTTTAGTCAGTTCCAAAATCGTCGTCTCTGGTTTAATTTGTTAGCCTGTATATGGGAACACAATATTTTATAACAAGTCAATATACCGATTTTTATATTCATACATGTAATTGTTTATTTATATAAATAAAAATATACAATATCAACCCAAAAAATAAAAAACAATATACTTGAGATTTGGCACTTTTCTTCCAAAGTCTATTGAGGTTGGATAAAACGTCCATGTTGGAAGGTGTGGTGCATCCTTTCAAGTTTCCAAGTTAACCAGAAAACAAAAACAATTCAGTACCAAACGGATAAAATAATATCTCAAGTTCTTGTCTTCTATACGTGTATAATACAATGATGTATTGGACTGTAAGTCAAATTACTGGTCTTTCGATAAATTTCAACCAAATACTTGCATATACATTGTTTCCAGAGGCGGATGCACATTGGAACCTAGATGGTTTTAGGATCACCCGGAGTTCAAAAAATATAGGAATGAAGATCTTTCGAGGACCATCCAATTGTTTTGTATAGGTTCTTTTGTACCTACTAAGTGTTTGATGTGATTCCTTCTAGATGTATCTCGAAAGGTGCGAGACAACACTCGCTACTCTCGATATCATTCATCAAGTGTTCGACAAAATGACTCAGTGAAAAATGAAATTTTTGTGCACGCTCCGCATCATGTTCCTATCTAAAAAAACTTAGACATTTTAACAATGAGACCACCCAAAATTCGAATTTGGATCCACCAGTGATTGTATCCAAAGAAAAACAAATATACTTACTTAAAAAAGGTATATATTATATATTATCACATTCGCATGCATATTCTTAAAAATAGTTACATGCATATATATATGTGTGTATGTATAACAAATACATGTATGTAAATCTGATGTTGGAATTGAAACAAGTAAACATGATAAATACCACAAGAGCAGTACGAATACCTTATATTTGGTTGCTTATATATATATGCTACGTACGTACGTATGAGCATGATCAACTCTTTTGTTTTTTAAGACTTAAAAAGTCATTAATCATTTAAGACGAAGAAAATCATAGATAAAGAATACAATTCAACGATCACAAACGTAATTGAAGGAAAATATAAAATTCAGCCACATAATCAAAACCGAGAAGATAACGCTCAACTATTTTTTCGTGGTTGCTTCTATCAAAATACATGAAATTTACTGGTTTAGTATATTTTTCTTCACTTGTAAGTGAAAAGTTTTAAATTCAATTATCGCTAAAATGAATTCGAACCAAATTTACTGTCTAGCTTATTGTGAGGTTTAACTCATTCTCTCACTCCTTAGTGTATTTAAAATCATGTATATTAAAAAATAAATTATATAAAACCTTCGACCATTCATGTATTGCCATGTGAAACTATATTTAATGTTAAGTCACTGATTGATACAGACTAATTCATCAATAAGGTAGATACCTAATTAAAGGTTGAAAACTACCCATCTTTAAAGCATTGCGTCTTGATTAACATGTGTGATGCATGATTAAATTTGTCATGAGGTATCATTATTTGATTACTAAACTACATATTATGACATGTTCTGATTTGTTTTGAGGTATGTTTGATTTTCAGTTTCCAATTAGTGATCATAGGTTAGCTTTCACTCAGCCGATGTAGTAACAATGTAATGTGACTTGTAGATTAGCTAATTTTGTTGATGAGAAGCAAATTAGCCAAATGTTTTATATCAAATATTTATTAATTATATTGAGTGGTTTCACGTCTATCTAATTTAACTTGGGCAATTTTAATTCATTACAGTCGCGTTTTACATATTATAACAATCACATTTAAGTTTTGTACCTTGTTTTATTTTATAAAAAATTTAATATTATTTCTAATATTTGTTTGGGGAGACTAATTTAGTAGGAGACGTTCACGTTAATTGAAGACGAAATATACAAAATCTCTGTATTTGGTTTTCCAAACTTCCTTATGTGGTGGCTTGAAAGTTTTGTTTGACTGTAATGTTGCAGGAATCCCAAGGAGATTCAAGCTGTACTTTATTTCGTTTCATAAAAATAATATTTGTCAAATTTTTTTTCATCAAAAAATCAAATATTTATCAAATCATGATTAGTGGCGTCTCATGATAATTATCATAAACCAAACCACCTCCTCATGTGGCACCCTTTTTTGACCTCCCACCAATTTCCACCAACCTCCCTTTAACCCAATTAAAATTCGCCACGTGTCCAGCACCCCTCGCCACCTAACTCTGTGATTGGTGAATCAGCAAGAAAAGCAAGTGCAAATTGGGTAATTAGAATATTAACAGTTTGAAACCATACATGAATCTGTTGATCTGTCACCTCACTAACGAGAGATTTTGTAAGTATGGTCTGTTTACGCGGTGCTCTACGTGTTATATACAAGTGAAAAAACGATATATTTTTTTGCGTCTTTTTATTTATTTTAAGCTGTCGTATGAGTACTCGCTTGAATACCGACAATTTAGAAATTTTCTTATTACTCACCCTCAAAAACCACATTAGCCGAAACAACCTTTACATTTCCTCGCAGTTGCATATACACCGCCTGTCTGTACATCTCCATTTATATATCTTTTATTTCCGTATCCATACGTTCTGCATACGATCACGATAGCATACCACATTACCACCCCATCTACTTGCCCGCCCCGCCCCCCCCCCCCTAGATTTTCTCCTTATATCTTGCTCTGTGAGTCCTCTCACCCCTTTTGTCGGTGTCATCAGATCTTGCAAAATACAAGCTCTGTGGCGCTCCAACTGTTGCTCTTTCTTCATCTTTCTTTCCATTCTCCTTCGAAACCGAGTTAAAATACAAAAGGGTATAATTTATTTTGCGGGTTTTGCATTTGAATTGGAAAATGTTAAAGCTTTATGTGTTTGGTGCTTTATGGTGGTAGTTGGTGGGCTGCCTTGTTGGTATTGTTGTTCAGTGAGTAAGGTTTTGGGAGGATTGCAATCGGAATTGGAGGAGTGCATGAGGGATTTGGTCTTGTGGGTTCTATGCTGGGTGAAGTTGGGATTGAGAATAAGGTGGGATTGTGGGCTTGTGATAAGGAGCAGGGGAAGGTGGGGCAAATGTGGCTGAGTCCTTGTGGGATTTGAGGACCTGGGTTCTTTCTATTTTTGCTTGATCTCAGCTGGATAAGAGCTTTTTGGCTCACTTTTTCGAGTTTTCGAGATTTCGAGTTCAGGGTTTGACACAGAAATGCAGCAGGATCACACCAAGAAGGTGACTTTCAATTGGTTTCTGTTACTTAATCTCTTAATTTCCAATTCTTTGATTTGTTAAAGTAATTGTGCATCCATAATTGCAATTGTGTTTTAATTATTGAAACTTGATTTGATTCATCATGTTTGTGCTATTTGATGCAATCATATTGTATTTTCTTATTGGTTTATCATGAAAGTTGAGATCTTTGTGCAAATTGAGATTTGAAATGGAGTTTTGTTTCAAATGTCTGCTGATTGAGTGGGACATGTGTTAGCTAAAATTGCAACATAATTATTGGTTTAGATCTTACTGATCTATAATTAACAGCTGTTAGATTTTGTTTTTGTTTTTTAACAGTCATATTGGATAACGGCATTAGTTAATGCGAATAATCTTTGATAAATATGTTTCCATTCTTATTCTGGTACTTTACCAATTCAAGTTAATGCTTATGCTTCTCTTTTGAGATCATTATATGCCAATTTCATGGCTCCCTGCCTCTCTTTTTCTGGACTAGATTCCTCTCGAATAAAATTATATTTCTCTCCGCGGGGCATTTTATATATCTCGTCTCGTTTGCCCGCATCAGTTTTTATATCTGTCAATTTTCGTTGCCGCATCCTTTACTTCTAAAACTGCTGGAATAGTTACAGGAGTTTGAGGTATTGGTTGTGCTTCTTTTTGGTTTTTGGCCTTTTTTTTTTAGTTTGATTGGAGTTGACAGTTAGGACTTTTAGATGTTGTCCATAAAAGGTATGTGATTGGAAAATGTTCAGAAACCACAAGGGGGATTAGTAAGTTCTTTCATCATGGTTACTGTAAATTATCATATAATCTGGAAGTTGGAACACATTAGAAATATTGTAGTGATTGCATGGTATGTTATGATCTTTTTATAACTTTATTATTAAGAATGACGATGTATTATGTAGATATATATGTATGTATATCAATATTTCTGTACTGTTCTTGTACCTTTCTGATGTCTTTGTGCTCAGACTTGTTATATAGTCGTACATAAAACACCTATGCTCATTTTCATTTAGATTTGTATGCTCATTTTCATTTAGATTTCTGTACTATTCTTGTACCTTTCTGTATTCTGATCTGAACTGGATTCAATGCAACAGAATCAAACTGAGATGGACTTCTTCTCGGATTATGGTGATGCCAATCGGTACAAAATTCAGGAAGTTATTGGGAAGGGAAGCTATGGTGTTGTTTGCTCAGCAATAGACACACATACAGGTGAAAAAGTGGCAATAAAAAAAATACACGACATTTTTGAGCATATATCTGATGCCGCTCGTATTCTTCGTGAGATAAAGCTTCTCAGACTTCTACGACATCCCGACATTGTTGAAATTAAGCACATTATGCTGCCACCGTCTCGAAGAGACTTTAAAGATATCTATGTTGTTTTTGAGCTCATGGAATCAGATCTTCATCAAGTTATCAAAGCCAATGATGACCTGACACGAGAACACTATCAGTTCTTTCTTTACCAGCTGCTTCGCGCATTGAAGTATATTCACACAGGTACTTCTTGCTCTTTAATCGATTTGTGCGTGTCTGCACATGCTTTCATGTGTTCCATGGTGTTTCTAGTGGTTGATGGTCCTGTTCTGTTTTCAGTTTTGTTTTGATTGCTCTTATGATTGGGATTCTCTTTTATTGTCTTGTTTTCTCTCCCTCCCCTCCTCCTTCATGTCCTTTTCCTTTTGGTTGGGGGAGGAGGGTTGGGGGGGGGGGGTGGTGGAGGATGTTGGGATATTGTGGACATATCTGATACTCTAATTTGACTGCAGCAAATGTCTACCATCGAGATTTAAAACCGAAGAACATATTGGCAAATGCGAATTGTAAGCTTAAAATTTGCGATTTTGGGTTAGCGAGAGTTGCATTCAATGATACACCTACGACAATATTTTGGACAGTACGTAATTTTGTGATATGTAGTTTATCAATGCTAGAGTGATTTTCAGAGCATATGATAATGTTTCCAACATTATGTTTTAAATATAGCACTAATACTTCATATTTATTGGGGGACATCTGCAGGACTATGTTGCAACGAGATGGTATAGAGCTCCAGAGCTTTGCGGATCCTTTTTCTCTAAGGTAGAGCTTCTCATAGGTTTTCATAAACAGTTTAAATTGAGTACAGTTTAATCAGGCGAGTTTACAAATCGGTTGATCTGAGTTTAGTAACTCAGTGCAGCTTCTATACTGTCGTTTGGCTAAGATAGTGCATCTAAATGCAACACACATATCATTCCCCCCTGTGTATTTCAGCCGCATACTTATGATCATTATTTCGAACTTAGAGGAGATGTGGCATGCCTGTCGTTCGTGTAAATTTTTCTCTACTAAGATTCTAGTTCTTGAGCAGGTACTTTTTTAATTTCCTACCTATTAATTTGTGAAAACATGTGAATGCAGTATACCCCTGCGATTGATATATGGAGTATAGGCTGCATCTTTGCTGAGGTATTAACAGGGAAGCCACTTTTTCCTGGAAAGAATGTTGTTCACCAGCTGGATTTGATGACTGATCTTCTTGGGACACCATCATTAGATACCATATCCCGGGTAACCCGTCTTTTCTGATGCAATGCATTCTGTTACTTATTTATTATTATTATTATTATTATTATTATTTATTGAGTAATGTGCCGATTTGGTTCCTAAATTATTACTTGACTGAAAATTAAGTCCATAGACTATTTTTTTCAGAAAAATAAGTCCTTAATAAGACTTGCCAATTCCATTCCTGCTGTAGGATTCAAAGCTATTCTATTGAATCTTCTGTCAATTTAAATCACGCAACTTGCATGTGATACGGTTTGGAGAGTAGATTAGCAGTTTTTAATGAGTTTAACGACATTATTATGAAAAAATAATATATGGAGCTAACTTTGGACGATAAATTGGCAGTTAGATTTGCAACCTATATGCAACGTTAAGGGCTTACGGGTGAGAAAATTATGGGTTCACCTTCTCTAGTTTCATGTGCAAGTCATGTGACTAATCAACAGAAAATTGGATATAAGCTTCGAATCTAATAGTAGGGATGAAATTGGCAATTGCAATGACTTTAACTCCTTTTTTCTTCCAAAAAAAAAAAAAAGTTTATAGACTTGATTTTCACTAGGATAATAATTTAGGGACCAAATCGGCAGTTTACTCTTTATGTATTTAAGCTTGTGCCAATTTCACAATAAGCTTGTGGCTATGCTCGCTTAAAATAATAACCTTGTGTGTTGTTTGAATGCAGGTTCGAAATGAAAAGGCAAGGAGATACTTAACCAGTATGAGGAAAAAACAACCTGTGTGCTTTGCACAAAAATTTCCAAATGCTGATCCTTTAGCACTACGACTTCTGGAAAGATTGCTTGCCTTTGATCCCAAGGACCGGCCAACTGCCGAACAGGTTTGTCATATCATATTAGGCCATCTGCTTTCTTTGTATTCCTCTGTGTGTGTGCCAGTGCATATATCCAGCTTTTTTTCTGCAACTAGAACATCGCATCTGAAAAATTTAGTTAGTGCATATGTCCAGCTACTTTATGGAAAATGTGTTAAACTCGGCCTCTTATGTTTTCACCAGGCACTTGCTGATCCTTATTTTAAGGGACTGTCAAGAATTGAGAGGGAACCTTTGTGCCAACCAATTACAAAGATGGAATTTGAATTTGAAAGGCGAAGAGTCACAAAGGAAGACATACGGGAGCTAATTTTTCGGGAGATATTGGAGTACCATCCTCAGTTGCTAAAAGACTACATAAATGGAACTGAGAGAACTAATTTTCTCTATCCAAGGTTCAAACAGCTATAGTTGCTTTCCGTATTCACATATTGTTGCATAGATTGGTCAAGGTCCTTTATGTTATTAGCCATAATTTTTTGTTTGTATGTGTATGCAGTGCTGTGGATCAATTTAGAAAGCAGTTTGCGCACCTTGAGGAGAATGGCGGTAAAAGTGGTCCAGTTATTCCACTTGAACGAAAGCACACGTCGCTTCCTAGGTAAAATGTAATTTCCTTCTGTTTATTTTTTACAAGCTGCTATAGAAATGATGCATGCCAAGTGCTGATGCACTGTCATCACCTTGATAGGACGAGGTTGGATCTACTGTTAGGCAAGTTGGTCATCTTCTAAGTGCTCTATTATGAAATGTCCTGCTACTTCCTGGCCTATGAAGCGGTCCCTTTTTAGGACATTTCCTTGTTATTAGGGCCATTGATCACTCAGTTGAGCCTATTGTTCTATCCCTTTTTATAGTGCTAGGATACCTTCAGCTTATGACCTGCACTGTTCTTCTATTCCTGGCAAAGCTTCGGGTATGATTTTTATCTGATTGTCCATGGTTATGATAATGGTGAATGTGTTAAATATTTACAGGTCCACAATTGTACATTCAAATACGGTCCCTCCCAAAGAGCAACAAAATTATGCATTTTTGAAAGATCAGAAAAATGCCGAAGAGGCATACAGGAATTCAAGGGATTCGGAAGCAATTCACGTAAATCTATCAAGAACCATGCAAACACCACAAAGAATTTCTTTGGGTACTCTCGATAACTTTGTAGAATTTGTAGCAATTCCATTCATTTCTTATTTTTCCATTTAGTTTTAACTGGCTTTTGGGCACTTATCCAGCCAAACCAGGAAGAGTTGTTGGACCTGTTGCACAATACGATAATAGAAACATGATGAAAGATGCCTATGACCGGAGGACACTAGTTGGAGGTTCGGTACTTCTCCCTCAGGCTGCCCCTCCTGCTTATTGTTTCCGCAAGCCCAGTGCTGGAAATCAGGAAAGATCTGTGGTGGAAGTTGATAGGGACATGTCCTCACAAGCCAAGCAAGCTGCACATTGTGGCATGGCAGCGAAAGTAGCACCAGATGTAGCTATCACCATTGACTCGAACCCATTTTTTATGACTCGGGTTGGCATCCCTAAAGTGGAAAATGATGATCGAATCGCTATCGACACCAACTACCTGCAGACAAAGGCTCCATATGGTGGGATCGGCGCTGCTGCTGCCACTGCGGCAGCCCACCGTAAGGTTGGAACTGTTCAGTTTGGCATGTCAAGGATGTATTAGGTAAGCATAATTACGATACTTGGGTCGTGGAAGTGATGCCGGATGGAGAAAGAAGTTCATACAGAAGAGGAAGACGGAGCAGAGTTCATGCGTGGGAGGAAGGCTCCGTCTTCAAAGGGATCGAATAGAACTCCAAGGGAGGTTGTGATGAAAGCCACTAAGCGAGGCGGGTGCTTTCCTTAAAAGAGCCAGCTTTCTCTGGTTATGTTTAGAGACGAGTACATTTATCTTTCGTTGAAGAAACTATGTCAGCAAAAATTATACAATCAAATTCAAAAACGAAACTTTCTTTGCCCATTTACCTGATGCTGAATGAAACAATTGTACATGTAGTTTTTATTTCACTACTCATGATACATGGGCATGGCTCGTAACGTGCTATGGAGAAACTTACATGCAATTAGGACGTCATGTTAGCAGTATGTCGAGTATGCTGCCGCCATCCCTTAGTGTTGCGCCTAAGTTCTTTCTCCAAGTTTTGGGAGCCCTTGTGGAGTGCGGAGTGCTGGCAGTAAAAGATGGCCAGTTCTCTTGTACTGGTTGCAGAAAAGCTGCAATAGCACAAAAGGAGTTGAGTAATCAAGTTGTGGGAATCTGTTCACGATTCTCATTTCTCATAGAAGCTATAGTGTTTACGACTACGCAAGATTCTTTCATCATACTTGGGCAATATAAATTCTTGTCCAAGGCTTTTTTGGGTTTAGTCTACCGGATTAACTTGGACTGGACTGTTCCAATAGAGTTGGACAAGTCTTGCTCGGTGTTTGGTTGGCCTAAATGCGTTTCGGATTAGGTCACGAATCTTTGACAGAAGCCAAAAACAGGAGAGAGAGAGAGAGAGAGAGAGAGAGAGAGAGAGAGACTAACAAACTTAGACGCGGAGAACGGACATTTCTTGAAATTCAATCCTACCCTAGTCGGCCAGTTTGATACCAAAGCTCACTCTCAAAGTCGTCTGAGACTAAACAAGACTAGTCCCGACCGGTGTTTGAGGGGCCCTAAATGCACTTCGAATTGGAACATGAATCTTAAACCCAACCTTAGAATCTACTCACAACGGACATTTGTCAACATTTCATCGTATCCCAATTGACCAATTCGATACCAAAGCTCAACCTCAATAGCGTCTAACCCAACCCCCCAAATGAGAGATTGGGCCACAAGAGTTAGGCCCCAATTGAAAGAACAGTCAAAAGTGAGTGGGTATGGTTATTAAATAACTACTATTGTTAAAAAGTGGTTGATCAAACTCGTTTGAAAATGTTTTTAAAATGACTGAAAGTGCTTTTAATAAATTGATTTTGGGTTCCAAAAACATTTTAAGAACTTTTTAAAAGAAGCATCAGATATGTACTTTTTGCAAAAAACACTTAAAGTGTTTTTCCATAATCTACTTGAATTTTTACTAATGATTGATTTTAAAAATACTTCAGTTATTTTAAAAGCATTTCCATACGACAGTTGGCAGCCATGGCCATCCAGTAACAAACAAGAAGGCATCAGTCAGTTTCTGACTCAGATAACACAAAACAAATGCACATCTCACATGCATGAAATGATGCATCAAATGCACACCTTCTCTCTCTCCCTACTTTTATGCTGCTGCTGCTGCAGCTGCTGCGCCATATGGATTATGGACCCCCTTTGCACGTATGCCTTGTCCCCATGAGCACCATCACATGGACCCAGCCTTTACCCTTGCACATGCATCCTTCATCCTCCTCCCCTTCTTGCTTACCTACTTATTAGGACTTGTAGGATAAATTGCATACAACTTTAACGAAAAGTTCTCGATATTATTCATTTTAACGAAAAATCATATTTATACTTAAAAATTAATCATGGTACTATTCATTTTACCCTTTATTTTGTCATTTTCATTAAACTCAAAGTTTTCTAACCCTTTTCATTAGTTTTTTCATTAATTGTGATTTCATTTGAATTCAATCTTAATTCCTCGTGTCATTCAGTGGTACCGATTTTCTGTAAGATTTACTCGTTGTAAAGATTCATTAATTGTTGCACAAAAAAAGAACGAGAAACATGAACTAACATGTGGGAGACATTCGAGTTTAGGTAAGTTTTTCTCCGCAGTAGTAACGATTGAGTCACTGACTCTAACAAGATGATTACCAACCTGATCACCTGAGGAAGTACGTACTTGATTTGAGTACGGAATAAAGAAATGGACGATTCGGATTATGTGATTTGATTCTGATTGTGATCCAAGAAATATTATTTATTTGGGTAGAATAATAAAGTATAATATAATCACAAGAGGATGCAGTGTGGGAATGCGACAGCAACAATCGAAGGAAGTGAGGAAGGGCCATATGCCCAACACTACCAAATCTCTATCACAATCCCAATGAACCAAACCACCCGCTGGTTTCCTCCTCGGAAACACCGCCACTCCTTCGGCATAACACCTTACTCACTCACCAATAAAACCGTCCCGTTTAACGGGTTTGGTTTAGGTGATCTTTAGCTTAACAAATCCAGTCAAAATCAATACTCACTCACCAATAAAATTGTACCGTTTAACGAGTTGGGTTTAGATGATTATTAGCTTAACGGGTCTAGTCGAAATCAACTCAAATTAGATAAAATCGATGCTTTTACAGGTTTACATAGCACCTTACTCACTTACGATTTTATAAAAAAATATTAGAAATCTTATATTTTTTCGAAGTATTCTATATTTTTAATTAATAAATTTTGATTTTATATTTTTGGCCAATAGCCAAGTAGCTAAAAAGATACCCATGTATCACCACATAAAATCTCTAAAAGTATTGGATGGTGTTGAAGTACTGTCATGTGATATAATCAACATGTATATATTAATAAATGAAAGTTATTGACATTTCTAAAAAGTTATTCTGCACTTTTTACTAATGTTATTTTTCTCTTAAATTTCTTCATGAGAAGAGTACACGTGGACTAGCGTGGAGTATCAATAACAACACCTATACTCATATTACAACATCAATATATCAACAACTTATAACAAGTAATCGTAGTCCAGTATCATAGAGCAACTACTTCCAGTTCACCACCTCTAGTCTTTGAACTATTTGGCCGCTGCAAATTCAGTAGTAGCTCCTGCTTTACCTAATTATAAGTAAGTAAACACGTGTCTTATTTATGTTTAAAATTAATTTATGTTTAAAATTTTAATTATTTGAATACATGTCCATCTGTGAGTGAATAGAAGTAGAAGTTGTTGCTAAATTTACAGCAGCCAAATAGTGTTATTATACTAAAGGATAATTAGATTAATTGAAGCTTTAAGATAAGGGATTTTTGTGGGGCTCAAGAGTGGGTCCGGAGAGAAATGCCACTTGGCAACCATGCCAAGCTAGTGATGTAGATTACAGGAGGGAAGGAGAGAGGAGGTGTGGGGAGGAGGTACTGAGGCACATGGGTGGTGTTAGGTTCAAGAACATCATGTGATCACATGTGATATCTTTTTCCTTTGGTTTTGTACAGTGGGACCTCCACCCCCCCTCTACTCTGCGCTACTGTGAACCCATCCGCACCTGATTGCGTGGAAGTTTTCATGAACTCTCCTAATCCTCCCTCCGGCGCGTTTGGGTCTCTAGTCTTCTCTATGTAATTTTTTTTTTGATGAACTTGATTGCAAGACCTTTTTTTTTGGTTCAAGAATGAATTTTCTATTGATGATGCTAATAATAGATCCATAATATGTCGAAATGTTTTGTTATTGACATATCATTAACTAATAGCATCGATACCTTATTGATACTATATCAAACTTTCTAAACAATTGACGTTTTGTTTAAGGAAAGAGCAGTAGCATACCAATTTGGTAACTAAAACATTGTTTGATATCTACGATTGAATTTGAATGGATAAGCTTCTAAATTCAAAGTATATTGAAGGTACAATAGAATAATTGTTCATTTCAACAAAATTAGAGGGACATTAGACATTAAAGTACTTCTTCTTTCAAATTTAAGCATTTTTTAGAGGATTAAAATGGATAAACTTTCAGCTAAAAAATATTTAGGGAATTGTTATTGGCGTTCTAAAAATCTCTTGTTGCACTCTAAAGTTTTTATAATTAAAAAAAAATACACTTATGATATTGTAGAATGCAATTTTTTTAGTGCTAGTAATAATTCCTAATATTTATTGTTCATAATTTTCTAGTCATTGAACCTAGCCATTTTATGTATTCCTTTTCTAGCCATTGTACCTAGCCCATTGTATGTTCCTTTGTAGTTTCCAATGAGTCTTTATACGAAGAATATATTGTACTTTTTACACACAAATAAAAGCAAGAAATTTCTTTTCTACATGGTATTAGCTTTCTTAGATCCTAGAGTTTCGGTGTTCTTACCTGTGATTGCGTCATTCTTCTTCTTCTTCTGTCTATCTTCTGTTTGTCATGGTCTCTTCCTCCTTGTCCTCCATTCCGAATCCCAGCATTACAAACTTTGTTAAATTATCTTATTCTAACTATATCATATGACTCCGTCAAATTATCTCTTTTCTTTACGAAGATTAGAAGAAATTAGACATTTAAGTAACTTCTTCTTTCTAATTTTACCATTTTTTGAGAGGATTAAAATGGATAAACATTATGTTAAATTATATTTACTGTTCATAATTTTCTAGTCATTGACCCTAGCCATTTTATATATTTCTTTTCTAACCATTGTATCTAGCCCATTGTATATTCATTTGTAGTTTCCAATGAGTCTTTATCCATACAAAGAATATATTGTACTCTTTACACACAAATGAAATCAAGGAAATTCATTTCTACATGGTATCAGCTTTCTTAGATCCTAGAGTTTCAGTTTTCTTACCTGTGATGTGTCATTCTTCTTCTTCTTCTTTTGTCTATCTTCAGTCTCTTCCTCCTTGTCCTCCATTCCGAATCCCAGTATTACAAACTTCGTTAAATTATCTTATTCTAACTATCCCATATGGCTTCGTCAAATTATCTCTTTTCTTCATGAAGATTAGAAGAAATTAGACATTTAAGTAACTTCTTCTTTCTAATTTTACCATTTTTTTGAGGAATAAAATGGATAAACATTATGTTAAATAATATTTGATGCTCATAATTTTCTAGTCATTGAACCTAGCCATTTTATATATTCCTTTTCTAACCATTGTACTTAGTTGTTGACCCTAAAAACTACCAAGAATATGTGGCACGCAGGCCGAGCAACGAATAAGCTAACTACGTCATTCGGTTGTGTGCGGGGCGTGCCAACTCGTTGACCGAGTTTGGCCGGGGAGTAAAGTATGTTGATGTCACGTTGGGCGCACTACTGACTTCTTGATCTTCCGATTGCGGCCGAGGAAGGAACACGCCTCAACCTTTGAGTTCTAGAGCTTGAAGACAAGACTGCTAGTTTCTTCGAAGTTCACGAATCGTTGGCGCCGGGTTCGGTCTCGGTAATTATATTCGTGAGAGTATAAGTACGTTGAACTGGTACCAAACTGTATGAACACAAATACTTGAAAGAAATAAATGTCTTGATTGTAAATGTGGTTAGGCCATCGGAATGCCGAACTCTAAAATGTACTTGCAAATATCCAATCATAAAATAATACTTGACTTTCAATGTGCCGAGCCTAGTAACCTGTAACACCTCACTTCGCCAAGAAGGCTGATGACATGACCTCTACTAACAAAGAATCGAAAATCCTTGTTGATCGAGACTTGGATATATAACCAGTCGGTCTCGAAGCAGATTAGCAATGTTGTTTATCCAAACTAAAGATGCTCCTTAGTTGGCTGATTTTACTGCTCTAATGCTGTTTATTCAAACTGAAGATGCCGTCGGTTGCCTTCACAATGCTGTTTATCCAAACTAAAGATGTGTTGGCGAGAAGAAAGGGGAAGAGAAAAAAATCTCAAGGTTGTTGAGAAGCTTTGTGCAGAACAATTTGTGTGTTGATTTGAAGGGGCATTGAATGATACACTCCCTTCTCTATTTATAACAGCAAACTTCCTTCATGGTCGAACTAGAAATGTACTCGAATTAGAACTCCTTAACCCAATCTGATCAGGTTTCAACCAATCCTAACCCTTATAGGATTTTGAACCAAGCTCCTTAACAAACCAGATTCATCCCCTAATTCTAAGCATCTTCAGCTTTAAGACTCCTTGTTGCACTAAGGTTCGACTACCTCACATTTATCTAAACCAATCATTCTAGCAACATAATTTGGCCGATTTTGACTAGACAACCCATGACAAGATTCTAGATGAATGTTATTGGGCCGAGAACAACTCTACACTCGGCCCAAAATATTATTTTGGGCCCAAACACTAGCCCATTGTATATTCCTTTGTAGTTTCCAATGAGTCTCTATCCATACGAAGAATATATTGTACTCTTTGCACACAAATGAAATCAAGGGAATTCATTTCTACATGGTATCAGCTTTCTTAGATCCTAGAGTTTCGGTTTTCTTACTTGTGATTGTGTCATTATTCTTCTTCTTCTTTTGCCTATCTTCTGTTTGTCATGGCCTCTTCCTCATTGTCCTCCATTCTGAATCCCAGCATTACAAACTTCGTTAAATTATCTTATTCTAACTATCTCATATGGCTCCGTCAAATTATCTCTTTTCTTCATGAAGATTAGAAGAAATTAGACATTTAAGTAACTTCTTCTTTCTAATTTTACCATTTTTTAGAGGATTAAAATGGATAAACATTATGTTAAATAATATTAAATGTTCATAAGTTTCTAGTCATTGAACCTAGCCATTGTATATATTCCTTTTCTAACCATTCTACCTAGCCTATTGTATATTCCTTTGTAGTTTCCAATGAATCTCTATCCATACAAAGAATATATTGTACTCTTTACACACAAATGACATCAAGGAAATTCATTTGTACATGCTATTAGCTTTTTTAGACTCTAGGGTTTCGGTTTTCTTACCTGTGATCATGTCATTCTTCTTCATATGTCCATCTTCTGTTTGTCATGGCCTCTTTCTCCTCGTCCTCTATTCCAAATCCCACCATCACAAACTTCGTCAAACTATCTCATTCTAACTATCTCAAATGGCTCCGTCAAATTACCTCTTTTCTTCATGGACATGATTTGTGGTCTCATATTGATGGTCCGTCTTCCACACCATCCATCCCCACACCCAATGCTAGCCCCACAACCTTCAAGTAAGTAATTTATTCATTTCTTCCTTCAGCTTATCTTGAAAATAGTAATCCATTTCAATCCAATCCATTGTATCAAACATTGCCTAAAAGTCAATAAAAGAGTTAAAAAATTTGACCCTAGTACCATGAACTTATATAAATTACATAGCATTTGTCTTGATACCTTAATAACCAAGCCAACGCGCTCGTTAGAGTCGTGAAGAGTGAAGCACTAGACTCCAATGTCCAAAACAAGAGCTAGGGCTTGGGAAGCCAAAAACTCTGTGGGCCTAAAGCTTCGTTGGCTTTGACATTTCTAGCAGCTCAACAATAATTTAACGCCAACTCCTCCTTCACAAAGTCATCAGTTAAACACACACCCCCCTCTCTCTCTCTCTCTCTCTCTCTCTCTAAAACTCTTCTCTGTGTTTCTTCATCAATGGAGGAAGCTCAAACTCAAACCCGAACACAAACCCAGCCACCCAAATCCACATTCAAGAGGAAACACAGAAAAAACCAGCTAAAACCCCGCATGGGAAATGCGGTGCATGAATCTTTATCCAGCATAAACTTCCTGCAGAGAGCTGTGGAGTCGACTCACGGAAGAAGCAGAAACCAGAGCATGAAGAGTGATATGGTCAACGATGTAAAGACTGCAAGTCGAGAGGAGGAGGACGGTGAGAAGGAGGAGGTGGAGAGGAAGATTGAGGCATTGCAGAGGATTGTTCCCGGCTGTGAGTCGCGCGGGGTGGACGAGCTTTTTGAAGAGACTGCTGGGTACATAATGGCGTTGCAGGGTCAGCTCAAAGCCATGAAAGAACTTGCCAGCTTTGTTGAAGGTTTGGAGAAGGAAAAGAGGAAGTTTGGTGGTTGATTTGATTAATTAGTTTTTAATTAATTAAATTATGGGATCTCTTTGCTGATTGGGAGTTTGGAAGGTTATTAATTTGGTTCCATGACAGACCAATGAAATCCTTTTTTTTCCTTAAAATTTTCGGTTTTATTTGCTGGGTTACTTGGGTAGCTTTTTTTTTTTCTTCTTGTTCTTTTTAACCTTTTCTTTCTTCTTTATAATGTTAATTTTTTGATATTTTTGTAATGGATAGGAAAAGATCAAGGTTCTCTAGTACTAAAGAAATGATATATAATGCCCTTTTCTACATGAATGTTGGAATTTTATTTTTGCGGAGCGATCAAGCGCTAACCAGTTGGTAATGCAATATGACTCGATCATACTTTGCAGGAATTTCATGAGTGCTGCAACTGCAGAAACGTGAGTGTATTTGGGAGGGCAAGGAGTTTGTGATTAGATAATGATATAATTTTGTATCTGGTATGCTTGCATGTCCCTTGGTGTCTCATATTTGCTTGGTCTCTTTTGTTTTATTTGGTTTGTTTGTTTACTGAGAAAACTAGTGGCAATTAGTGTCCTAAATACAGTAATTAGAAGATGGTTAGCATGTGGTTAGTGAGCTACTCCAAATGACTAAACTTTAAGGCTACATATGGATTTTGGCATCTCCTCCTATACATATGAAACATTAAAAAAATGAGGTCCAAATGGTGTTTTGACTTTAATTAATTTGAACTAATGTTAATCAATTATTGTAACTAGCCTCCTTAAAATATATATCAAGTGCAACGCAAAGGACAATGATTTAAGTTTTGAAATTAAAGTAATCTAGGTCATGATAAGTAATCTCTTCATGTTGTATTACCACATGAGTTATAGTAGAAAGTGAGAAAGTGAATATTTTGCAATAAATACATAACTAATTATGGAATGTCATGTATTTTGCAGCGAAAGAGTCAAATTAGAGAACAACGATCGACAAGAGTGAATTAATAATGAGATTGTACACCTCATCCGAAAAGAGCCAAATTAGAGAGGAATCTAATGAGAAGAGACAATTTATAATGAGATTGTTACCTTAGTCGAAAAGAGCCAAATTAGAGAAGCGTAAACCTAAATTGTATAGAGAGCCAAGTTATAATGAAGAGCATCAAAAACCTATGCTTGAATGGTATTTCTTGAGGTGACATACAATCTGTTTATATCTATATTATTAGAAATTAAGTCACTATGCAAAACTCTAATATGCGTGCGAGTACAACTAATTTAATTTATTTTGTGGAGCAGTGTCTCCAATTTTACTCATTAATAACATTATCAAGTTAGTGATTTGGATTAATTTTGAGATTTTTCGGTGACAAGATCATGCTTGTCACCCACGACGTCGACTAATCTGATTCTTCTTTGAATTAATTTTGAGATTTTTCGGTGATAAGTTAGTGATTTGGATTAATTTTGGATTAATACAACTTGGTGATGTCATTGCTTGTGACTTTGTGCACCTTTCAAGTTTCAAATGTTGACTTTGGACTTCATAAATCTAATTAGACTTGTTGTCAAACCACGTAAGTGGATTTGCCACTTTTTTTACATTCGAGATTTGGCAACTTACGATCAAAATTAAACAGTTAGTTCTCATTAGTTTTTTAATATGTGATTGATATTTGATCGTTACGTCATGGATATTTAATTTTAATCAGTTTAGTAATTAAAAATTTAATATTTGATCATTTTAGTCAATTTTTCAACTAAGCCACTCTATGGAAAGAGAGGTTATAAGCTTGATTATGATATAAGTAATATGTATGGAAAATTCTACTTATTGTGTATAACTTGGAAATTTTTCCTCACGACGCCACAAGAATCATTTATGAGTATCCTGAACGCACTTTTAAACCATTTTAGAAGTATTATTAAAGAAAGTGAGATAATCGTGTACGCGTTGAAATACGAGTCAAATATTGGAGACATATATACAGATCCATTGGACGTAGATCGAACACATCATCTACATATGGTGGCCATGGTTTTCCAATTTCGTATTGCGCCAAACAAGCAAAAGCAAAGTTGAGACTTTGAGACGCAAAACTTTATGGGTGCAGTTGGAAACCGCCATCCATTTGCAAGGGGTGCATGCATGTATACATGCAGAGTTATGGAGCGTTAGTTTGCTTGCACTAAGAGTGATAAATTAAGAAAGATAAGAAGAAACAAAGGAAAAGTGGTAGTGGAGGTGTTTGTCTTATAAGATATAAGGAAAAACGAAAGAGCTCTCTCTCTGTCTGTCTGCAAATTGCAGGTGGTCCTCTCGTGGAACATTCATGGTTTATTAAACAACCTGCATGCGAAAGGAACAGCCCGCTCAGACATATATGTTGGACTTTGGACAACCTGTATCGATCTCTGTCTGTATCGCTGTAAATTTAACTTGTTTGTTGCCATTATTTTTCTTTAGGTTTACGGCAAACCAAATAAATACTGCAGGCTTTGCCCATTCTCTTGTGTTCGTCTTCTGCCTCCCCTCCGTCTCCACGCTCTGTTTGATTCCAAAGTTGCCAACCAACACATGATTGGGCTTGGTTTTGGTGGTTTTGTGTTTCAGCATGAATTACAATGGGCCTCTACGAAATGTAAGCCCTATTTAGATTGTAATGAATAGAGTTGTTTTACACGAAAATGATTTTCATACCCAATTCTCTCATCCCACACACATTTCTTTATTTTCTAGCCGTTAGACTGAACAATGTGCGTTTATGAAATGTTAGCTCTTATTACTCTATTAGAGCATGTCCACCAGTTCAGAGCTGTTCACCAGCTCTCTCACTTCCCCACCCACGTGGCTCGTTGTGAGCCTTTGATTTCAATTTTTTTTTTAATTCAACAACTAAGATTGAGACCTCTAAACATTTAAAAATCATAAAAAAAATACCAAAAAAAAAAACTTACAAAGTTCGCACTTTAAAAATCTTTTAAAGTTCAACAGACTTGCAAATTAAACGTTACAATTACCCGAAAATCTACGGTGATAATGATTTGTGAGGATAAGACGAAGAAAACATAAAAAAGGAAAAAGTTTTGTGAATAGTAATCACCTTCGTCCTTGCCCTTGCCCTTCCTCCTTCCAAACTAGTAGACTTGCACAAAGCAATTACTGTTTAAAGTGAAAATTAAGGGCAATTTTATAGCCTTTGCCCTCGAATTGCCATTGCCCTCCACCACTCACTAGCCCCCCACCAACTCGTGGAGATGCTCTTAGTAGAAACATTGGTAGGTAGGGGATTGCCTTAACATTTCCCCTCCGACTAGCCCGTTGTGCACCTCTACCAAGAAAAAACACATTCCCACAACCACTGTTGACCCATTGCATTGTTAATTTTTATGTATACAAGTCATTTAACACTACATTTTAGTAATAAAATATTTAGGCCAATTTTTTTGTGTGGTCTCTGTGGTGACACACCACTTTCAATGTCACCCTTATGGTGAAAAAGCTATTAATTAAACTCCCTTGGTGAACCCTGTTAGTAATTGAGGTAAATCCAAACTTCTGTTAGTCTTTCGTTAAATAAACTCATGCGACTATCACATGGATCTATCAAATACATCATTTCAATCCAAATTACATCCTATTCCATGGACATCTAGTATGACTTAGGTATACGCTTGTTCTTTCTGGATGAGTTATGACATACACTTGTTTTTCTTGTGAGTTAAAAAGTTGGTATATGATTCCAGTGCACAAAGCAAATTGAAACAAGTGAAAATGAGAGATAATTTACAAGAATAACTTAAAGAATTAAAGACAACGGGTGAACGACATTGCAATTTATGCATTCAGACGAGGGAAAGGCATTGCAAAATTAAAGGATTAAAGACAATGGGTGAAAGGCAGTGTAGAAAATTCAATTTTCACGTCTGCCCTCCGCATATGAACTTCAAGAGCGTAAGAAACTTAAATAATTAAAATTCAAAGAAGATTAAGAAAAAAATTGAAAGGTTGTGTACTGGCCAACTACGATGTGCATCAAACTACACTACCAATTAAAGACAAAATTGAAAGGCATATATGCATTCGAACTGGTACAAATTGATACAAGAATGAAAATTCAAGTAAGATTAAGACTCTAACTCATGATCAAAGAAATGTTGGCATTGAAAAATTAATGGTTTATTAGAAGTATTATGATTTCAATACGAAATTAAATCATACCTAAGAAATTATACATGACTTCACTTTCACCTCTTCTCCTAGCCATTGACTTGGTTTTACAGGTTTAGTTTCACTCTTTACATTCAAGTTTTTTTCTATGAAATCTAATTTATGTTAAACCCTAACTCATACTAGATGTCCATAGAATAGGATGTAATTTGAATTGAAATGATGAATTTGACCCTCTATGTGATAGTCATGTGATTTTATTTAACGGAAGACTAATGAAAGTTTGGATTTGGACCTTAATTGCTAATAAAGCTCATCACAAGAGTTTAATTAAAAGCCTTTTCACTACAAAAATTGCATTGAAAATGCCGTGTCAGCACAAGAATCACGAAAAAAATTTAGCCAAATATGTAATATACGTTGCAACTTGCAAGTTAGAAAGTGGAAATTGTGAAGCATCATATTTTGTCCCCACGCCTTTTAACACGTGCACCGAACCATCGACGACTCTCAGCCGTCCGTTTCGTCATCAGAGATAATTAGATTCGATGCCTAATTAGTTGTACAGAAAAAGAAGTAACGGAAAGTTGTCAGCAGCAGAAGAAGAAACCCTAAAACTCTATCGCCCCCTGTTTACTTGGAACATTCTCATCCCACGCAGACGCGCACGCACGCAGATCACTCAACCGCCATTGCTGATTGCTTTCGGTTTTGGGTTTGTTTTCTCTTCTCTCTCTCTCTCTCACTGTCACTCTCGCTTTCGTTTTCTGAGAATATCAAAAACTGCAAGAAAATTGATTGGAGAAACTTGGTTGTGATTTTCTCGGTAGCCAAACAGGTATTCTGAAAGTTTGCAGTTACGATTTCCAGATTGTGATTGGTTTTTGTTGTTTGTTTGTTTGTTTGTGTGTTTTAGGGTTAGAAATGGCAGAGAAGACGGTTGAAATAGTGGACGATCAGGCTGAGAATTTCTTCGATGCCGATCAGGCGGCGGAGTTGGGCCGCAAGGTCGAGGGTTTTGAGCGGGAGAAGCTCGAGCTCCAGCGCGAGAACAAGGATACGAAAGAGAAAATTCAGGAACTGACGGCGGAGATCGAGAAATTAAAGAGCAGCGAGAAGGAGACGAAGGAAAGGCTCAGGGAGATGGAGTTAGAGATTGAACGGACCGAGGAGGGGAAAGATGTGCTGGAATCGGTTGCGAATAGAGCGATGGAGCTTGAGACTGAGGTAGCGAGGCTCCAACACGATCTGATCTCCGCCATGGCAGAAGGGGAGGATGCAAATAACGAAGTGGCGGAGCTGAAGCGTGTGTTGGGCGAGAGGGGGGAGAAAATTGATAGCTTGGAGAAGGAGCTCGAGAGCCTGAAGAAGGCGAAGGCTGATAGTGAGAAGAGGATTAGGGAATTGGAGAGGAAGATTGGGGTTTTGGAAGTGAAGGAGACTGAGGAGAAGAGCAAGAAAATTAGGGTTGAGGAGGAGATGAGAGAGAGACTTGATGAGAAAGAGAGTGAGCTTAGCTTGTTCAAGAAGAAAGTGGAGGATTTGGAGTCGGTGATTGTGAAGAACAATGCTGAATTGGGGAAGAGAGTGAGTGAGAAGCTCAATGTCGAGGCGGCGCTGAGGGAATCAGAGGATAAGTGCAGAGGCATGGAAATGAAGTTGGGAAAATTGCAGAAGGACGTGCTGGATGCTGAAAAGGTTATTAATGGATTGAAGGAGAGGACTGTTGGGGAAATTAATGGGACTGTGAATGAATTGAAGGAGATTTCTAGAGAGACAGAGTCGAAAGGATTGAGCTTGCCAGTTGTGGCAGGGTCCACTGGAGTCGTTGTTGCCACAGCAGCTGCTGTTGTCTATGTGTTGTATGTAAGGCAGAGGTGATTGGAACGCAATGCGGCATAGAGGAAAAAAATCCAGGCAGGCTTAAAACTAGAGGTTAGGGTTTATTTGGTTAAGAGCATATGTCGCAGTTTTGATAGAATTACTGAATGCTTTTTTGTTGGCTTTTGGTTTTTTGCGAGCCTATCTTGCTAGCTCTATCAGTTTGGGATGCTGTTTTGTTTAGCTTTTGCTTGCTTGGTTGGAAAAAATAAAAAACTCCATATATGTAGTTTCGAAGGATTTATCATACTTTGGTTATAACTATTTTGTATTCGTACACTGTGTGCTCCAAGCCATATTTAATTGCTGGAATAAACAAATACTGCATGACGGTTTTTTGCTAATTATTTGATGGTTTGTAAGCACATTGTTAATCTGATATCTCGAACACGTAGCACTTTGACTGAATTTGTTCAATTGCCTTGTTGGTGCTTTCCTTAAAGTTCCATTTAGTAGTTTTTGAAGAAAAGCTGTCGTTTAATTAGAGTTGAATTAGTCATAAACCTTGTAGGTTGGGTTTGGTATGGTAACATCTTGCTCCCCCCTTTTTTCCCCCACCGGGGGGGGGGGGGGGGGGGGGGTGGGGGTTGTGCTAGGGCTACTGAATTCTACTATTTATGTTTGCATTCAATTTTGGTTAATTGTAGTATACTCTCTTTCGAGGATCAGTAAATAGGCGAACATTCATGAAATCTTGTTTGTTCATGCTCATATTTTAATGCAAATTTGAACCCTTTTTCTGAGAAGTTAGTCTTCTGTTTAGGTATAGACTCAAAGCTGAGCAGTAATTCTTTGATTTTAATCGCTTATCAAGTCGTATCCATCTTAGTGCCTCATATTGTTTTGTTCTTTATGGTGGTTAAATACGAAATGCGCATCTTTGTTAGCCTTTGATGGTTTTCTTGAATATCCACCTCCCCCGTGCAGACTTCTCCCACGAATTTAAATGGTTTCTGTGTACATATATATATATATATATATATATATATATATATATATATATATATATATATATATATATATATATGATCCTCCTTGCCTGTTCCTCGACTTGCTATTGCTATCAAATCGTTGATTCTTCTGTTCTAGTAATCTACGAAAATTCTAGACTTCTAGTTAGAGTTTTTGATTGCCATCGTGATTTTGGATACGGTGCATCTGAAACAGCTCTCGATCTTACAGTTATGATCTGGTCCTTTGTAAGATTGGCTTCAGTCCTCTGATCCAAGTTTCTCTCTTCCTTCAGTCCTTCAGTCCTTCAGTCCTTCAGTCCTTCAGTCCTTCAGTCCTTCAGCCCTTACTAACCAACTCATAAACTTGTGCAGAAAGCAAGTAGAACTTTATTATCCTTCGTTTTGTGTCGCTTGCAGTTTGTTTCAAGCGTTTCATTCACTTCAATATAGCAAAAGAAACGCGTTTGAACACTCTATTTTTTGCCTCCTTCTAACGGTTTTTTTAAGGCTTATTTTTTCAATGTCCCCGGCAACTCAGACTTCAATTTCATTTTGTCCCTTTAAACAAAAATTTCTCCATTCGTACATAGGAACTCAATATTCGCTTCACTTTGCCATCAATTCGGTTAAATTGGTGTGTCGAATGTGCTGACGTGCAAGGGTAATATAGTAATTACAGCTTAGTTGGCACTGTTGGACCTTTAAATTATCCAGGGCAGCCAATCAGAAACTGATTTGTAGTTTTCTTTCCACGTCATTAATACCCACGCGTCTCTGGGCGACTCTGAAATCCGGCGAATTGGAGTAAGCTCTTCCTCTCGCCGTTGTTAGTCCTCTTTCGGTGCTCGACCAACCAAACGATCGATTTGGCGATCGGCGCAGATGAAATAGACCCAAATTTCGATGCGGTGAATTGGCGTGGCGGAGCTCAACTCAGGGAGAATATGATGGAGGCGGCGTCCGATAAGTTTGTGGTGGTGGGGATAAGACGTAACTGGTTGCTGGTCTCGGAGGAAGCGGTGCCGTGCTCAAGATCCCATGTCTACAGGCTACAGCTAAGAAGGCAAGCGGCCCAGTTATCTCCGCTGTCAGACATTCAAACAATCAGGTTTGTAAAATTCTTAACTATTTAAAAGTTCGTTTGGATTTGCTTTTAAAATAACTAAAAAACGCTTTTAGTGGAAATATTTTTGAAACCAATTCTTAATAAAAATGTAAGTAAATTATGAAAAAGCACTTAAAAGTGTTTCATGGAAAAGGCACATAATTGGTGCTTCTTGCAAAAAACATATCAAGTGCTTTTGAAATTCAAAAACATTTTCTCTAAAAACACTTTCAATCATTTTAAAAGCACATTCAAACGAACGAGCCCAGTCTTTGTTTCTTAATCTTAATTTCCTTCATTGATGATTGCTTTTGATTTTTTTAATTTGCGTAATATTTTGATCAGAAGAACATGAAGATCTGAATCCAATCACAAAAACCCTGAATTTCAAATATTTTTGGTGCAGCTTCCGGCACCGAAGAGAGGTGCGATTGCTATGGAAAGCCTTCACTTGACAATTTGACCAAATTACCCATTTCGCAAACTGCCACTTGGAGGCCACCTATGCACTTTTCAAGCCACGTCATAAATTTTGACGGAATTGACAGAATTATCCAAAGCGGAGCTAATATTGAGTTTCATGGTGTAGTTGTGAAATTTTAATTTCAAGGAGAAAAGTGAGATTGAAGTTGAGGGCATTGCAAATATAAGCCACCAAGACCGGATGGTGTAACCTTGGGCGATTGAGGTTCGGTTTACATGCACCACCATCCGGCGGACTTTGTGAATCTGTTGTGACTAATCTCGTGATGAGTAAGAAAGTGTACAACCTGTTGCAAGTAAGTTATTGTCGGATCATGGGCATTAACAAATAAAAATTAACACTCAAGCATAAACCTTTCTTTAGCATTAACCATCAATGTATGGATGATATACGTTCGGTAACAAATTCTTTAGTTCTACATTTACCAAATCAAAAATTAAAAAATGAAATACTTAGTACATACAAGTCACTGAAAGGAACATAAAAGAACCGTTCTTCAGTAAATCCGAAAAATACACCAGATAATGAAATTCACTCCACACAAAATCACGAATAACCAATCTCAAATCATCAGCTGCTAACACAAAGTGAAGCTCTAAATCTGAAAACACTATATAGATTTAGGTATAGCTGTGCGATCTTCATGGCTCAGTTGCACCAGATGAAATGTTGTGTTTCTGAAGAATAGAGATCGAAAAAGAAGATACAGTTAGCCCAGAGTTTTTTGACAAATGATATAATATTCTAGTCTAAAATCATCTAAATTACGGGAATGAGGATTTAAACTTGGGGGTGCAGAAGGAGAGATACATTGTTATAGTCAACTTGACTAAGCTCAGGTCCGTAGTCAACCCAGAGTTTAAGAAACAGAGAGTTTAGCATGAGAAATGCAGTTGGCAATCAAGAAGATGTGCGTGGATGACTATCAGCCGTTGGTGGGTAAAACCGCTTCTATCAACGGCTGACAGTTGCTCCCACGCATGGCCGACTATCTCTAAGACAACTCATGTGTGCGTATGTGTGACCTTCTGATAGACCCATGCATTATAGGCCACCCACTAACTGTAAAGCCATGTTTATGATGCAACATTCCAATATACAAAAGTTTATATGCCAACACATGACAGCATATCCCAAAGCTTTATTAGGTCAGTTCACCTAAAAATACATAAAACACTTTAAAGCAAAAAATAGCAGGAAAATTGATCAATTTCTTGATCCGTATAGATTTTGGTTCCTTCAGATTGAGAAAAATGTACAACCTTGTATAACATATAGCAGCAGGACAAGTTTTTTTATTTTTTTGGTAGACCAGCAGGACAAGTTTTGACTGAAGAAAAAAAGCAGCAGGACAACTAACTTGAAACCGAACAGGTAGAACAACAAAGTACAGATAAACCCTAGCGAGTAGTAACTTAGCTACAAAGTATCCTCGGATCGAAACGAAACGAAACAAATCAAGAGCATAGTTGAACTTGTAATGCAACAACTAACTATTTTCGGAAGAGTATTATCTTCAATTAATTACCTTAAATTATCTGTCAGATCTTCGGTGCAGAATTTCGAAAAGTCCACAGCAACTCCTCCATGAAGTCGGATGCAGGGGGCGTCCGGCACCGGAGACAGTAAACTGCTAACAGATAAACAAAGAAGTAGTCATTGATTTGAAAAGAATTTTATGTAAGCTACACGAGTTAGAACAACTTAAGCAAATCGGTTACCGGATTTCCTGAGCTTTCAGGGATCACGGCCTTGCCATAATCTTGTCCGGCATCAGCTGATTCGACTACTGGAACCTCTTCCTTGTAAGCAGTACCTGATGACTCCCCAGTTTGCTCTTCGGAAACTGGTTTTTTTATTTCCTCGGTTCCCTTTGACACAACATCTGCAACAGCAGCAGGAACCGGTTTCGACTCCACATATGCTTCTTCAGTTCCTTTCGACTCCACAAATGTTATGACTGGAGCACAATCCTCTTTCTTGCCCAACGGCAATGTTGATTCTTCAACCTCCTCGGACACCAAACCGGTTTCGACTGGAGAAAGCCCATTACTCTCTTCCACATATGACAATATTTTTTCCTCAACCTGCTTCGACACCTCCTCCGTGATGGCCGGAGAAGATTCATCAGTCTCATCCAAAGACGCCACCACCTTCTCCTCCTCCACCACCTCCTCCGCTTTGGTTTCCTCAACAACACCACCTTGATCCAAATGATTGGACACAGATTTAACCGTCTCAGCAACCGAGATATCAACTTCTTCGGTCTTCTCCTCTACCACTTTCCCTGAATCATCCGCCACTTGAGCACTTTCCGCCTCTTCATCCGAACTACTACTACTGAAACTCGAACTCGAACCCGAACCCGAACCATCAGCATCATCTTCACGGGTTTCCTTTGCCGGCTCGGAACCATCATAGATAGCGACATCCCGCACGGATTCAACCACAGGTTTTGAGTCCCCAACATCGCCTGGTTGAACATTTTCATCCCCCTCAAGCTTCCCATTTGCAGAATCCGCCATTTCGTTAAGATTTGCAGAAACTTTTTGCCTCTCCTCCTTCTTCGAATATTGATCACCGGCAGAATGATTTTGACAAGTTGCAGAAGCAGTATGGCAACTCCTTAATTCTTTGTCTACCACAAAATATAGTCAGGTCAGAAACATTTCATATGTATTAGTTTAACAAAGTAGAAAGAGACAGAAAAAATTACAGAGGTGTGAACGGGAAACAATTAGTCAACCTAATTGGAAACCAATAGCCAATTAAACAAATAATGATAAAAGGGTGTGCTATCTAACAACTCATTTTTACTTCTTACACATCTGTTGTTCATTTATATAATTTGATCTTCTTTCTTCCTTAGATCCAACGATAGAAAATTAAGAGAGTGTGTGGGAAATAAAGAGGGACGTGTAGGTAGCACACCCCATAATAAAATGGAACCAGAGAGAGAGAGAGAGAGAGAGAGAGAGAGAGAGAGAGAGAGAGAGAGAGAGAGAGAGAGAGAGAGAGAGAGAACCTTGGAGTGGGGTTGTTGGAGTTGAAGGGTGGGTGGAGATTGACGGATTCTGCTTTTGGTTTTCTTCTTGGCAAGTAGTTTTGGTTTGATTTTCTTAGGACGTGGAGGCATGGTTTAGTGTTTGACTGGTTGCTAAGAATTTAGAGAGAGAGAGAGAGAGAGAGAGAGAGAGAGAGAGAGAGAGAGAGAGAGAGAGAGAGAGAGAGAGAGAGAGAGAGAGAGAGAGGATATAGGGGTGGTTTGGGAGTGAGATGCTTAAAAAAAAACACCCATGAAAAAAAGCTGTGAGGGTTTTAGGTGTTTGGTAAACTGAAAAAAAATGGCTTCTTTTGGAAGCTGTTATGAGAATAAGCTGAAATCAAAGGAAAAAGCTGAAGCTGCTATTTGTAGCTTTGGAAAATTGGCTTTTTTTCAAAGCACACGGAGCTACAGTGCTCCTTTAATGAAAAGACTCACTATCAGACTGTTTTTTTTTTTTCAAAAGCACTTTTACAAAAAAGTTTACCAAATACTCTGCTGATTTTTTCCACAGCCGCTTATTCTCATAGCACAACCGCTTATTTTCACAGCAGTTTTTTTTTTCAAACCACAGCAATACCAAACCAACCCATAGAATGTCGGGTACGTAAGTTAAGGATGGTGAAAGGGTCAAGGAGGGAACTACGACGTTGATGGTGCCCTTCCCTTTGAAACTTTGCTGGCAGAGAATGGGGCCATTGAGATGATATGACCAAGACTCATGCCACCCAGCACCACCGGTGTAACATTACTTTGGCATTAAGAGTGCTTTGTGTAACAATTTATTATTATGATTTAATGGTATTTTTTTTTACTTGTAAGTGAAAGATCTTAGATTCGATTATTGTCAAAGATAAATTTGAACCACATTATTATGGCTAGTCCTGTGTGAAGCTTAGACCACTCTATCATCTTCATAGTATAAATAATATAGTTTATTAAAGGAAAAAAAAGAAGAGTGCTTTGTCTGTGTGCAATGTTCGCGTGAGATACATAAAGTATAAATAATTCTTTTGGAATAAATAATTGCTAGCTTTGAGTCAGTGGTTTGCTCCTTTGTGGTGATTTTAATATTATTCTGGATGCTGCTTTTTAATTTAAATGAGGATTGTAATAGGATTCATGCAGCATCATTGTTTTGTGGATTTTTTACGTTGTTTTGAAATATTTGATATTTTAAGTTTTTAATTATTATTTTGGTCAAAAACACAAAGACGAGGATTGTAATGGGGTTCATGCAGCATCTTTGTTTTCTTTACTTGTAAGTGAGAGGTTTTAGGTTCGATTCTCGTCAAAGGTGAATTTGAATTACATTATTATGGCTAGCTCTATGTGAGGTTTAGGCCACTCCCTCATCTTCTTAGTATAAATAATATAGTTTATTAAGAAAGAAAAAAGTGATTTGTCAATTGCTAGCTTTGAGTCAGTGGTTTGCTCCTTTGTGGTGATTTTGATATTATTCTAGATGCTGCTTTTTAATTTAAATGAGGATTGTAATGGGGTTCATGAAGCATCGTTGTTTTGTGGATTTTTTTTACACTGTTTTGAAATATCTGAGATTCTAAGTTTTTAATTATTATTTTAGTCAAAAATACAAAGACGAGGATTGTAATGGGGTTCATGCAGCATCGTTGTTTTGTGAAATTTTTACGATGTTCTGAAATATCTGATATTATAAGTTTTTAACTATTATTTTGATCAAAAAACACAAAGATTTAACTATTAAAAAATCGAAAGTATTTTTTATTCCAAAGTAACATAGAATTTGTTATGCATAGGCCATGTTTTAAGTTTGGGGGTGTGATATCCACACGCTCATTTTTACTTCTTACACACCGTTTTAATTTTCGGCCGTCGGATCGGATAAATTGAAGAAGATCAAAGGACAAAAATCAACAAAGGGTGTGTGAGAAGCAAAAATGAGTGTGTGAGAAGTAAAAATAAGTTTATTGTTTTCTTTCTTGGTAACAAAGGAACAATAGCCAAGCGCCGTGTCTCGCCTTGATTGAACGATGACCGAGTAGAATTGCAGTACTGCGGCCCTCACAAAGATGTACAAGATATTTCAAGCGGAGATTTTGAAATAAGGTCTCACTAAATTAAGTTTTTCTGATACATAAGTAATTTTATTTATTTTTTATTTTTATTTTGCAAAAAAAAAAATTATTAATTGTTTCATATGTCCACGTGGGGCCTCAATGCTACGTTTTTTTGCATAGTTATCGTTCAGTTAAGCGCAACGTCATACTTTAACAGAGCTCCTGACGCCAGTCTAATAGAAGTATGAATCTATGAGCAAAATATAATTTTAGTTATGAAAGTAATACGAAAAAAGTTAAGGGTAGCAAAGTGCGAATTTCACAATACATGAGAGTAGTAAAATGAGAATTAGTGGGCCGGGATCCTGCCACATCATCAGTTAACGGTTAGGCTAACATGAGTATCAAAATGGTAGAAAAATCACACTTTACGTATAAAAGTGAGACAAAAAAAGTTTGTGCAATAAAATCAGATTTTGACGAAACTTGAGAGCAATAAAGTTAGAATTATCCATTTTTTAATTTATGAAGAGTGAAATTTAAACTTATGTGCGAGGGAGTAAGCACACTATCTTAATCAACTAATCAAACAAGTTTTTCTTTCCTTTTCTAATGGAAACTTGTATTAATTTTATTTTTCTTTTCGAATATTACCGAACGAAAAAGGAGAATTGAATTTGAGAACTCAGTGTGAGTGTTCGATTGACATACAAAGATATTATGAGAGTAATCAACTTGTAAACATTGAGGGGGGTTGGTGGTTATAACTTGTATGTCAAAACAATCGACATTGAGGGTGTCAAAACAATCGACATTGAGGGGTCATCTCAAGATAGATACTTGTGTCAATTACGAGGGACCAAGTCCCAAATGTTAATGGAAACCTACCACCTCCAAAGCTTTTTTTTTTTAATTTAATTTTTTTATTTTTATACAATGATATATATGTGATCGAAAGGTCACATGTTTGAATTGTGGAAACAATCTCTTTGAAAAAGTAAGAATAAAGCTGCATACGATAGACATTCCTACCGATTCTCGCAAAAGTGGGAGTTTTGTTGGCTTAAGGTTGCCTTTTATACAATGATATATTTACACTAACTCACTAAGGAGTGGAGAAAATAATTATAAACAAATTTGTCACTCCAAACTTAAGATGTCTCCAACTAGTAGAGATGAATATCACTAAACCGTATTATTAAGTGATGCTCCAAAACTGTCTTAGCTTCTTTTACTCCAGAACCCAACAGGATCATCTCCAGATACTCTTTGTGAGGATTTCGTGGATATGTGAATTGTGTTCATTCATCGTTTATCGTGCAGTCAGTTTTCGACAGATACTATTTTTGTTCAATTAAAAAAAATTAAATAACTTATGACCGCACAATATAAGATGAACGGACACGATTCATGCATCAAAGAGAATCCGAATTCGTCCGGAACTATCATGATTGCTTTCTGTGTTGAAGCCAAACAAGGCCTAAACTTAACCACTTATTTTCCCAGTCCAATTACAATGTGAGCCCAAGAATAACAGTCAAAACTAAAACCCTATCGAGCCCAATTTTTGAGCCCAAATCATCACTACAATTCTCAATCCCTACTCTCTCCAAAAACCCTAAACCCCCAAAAGGTCGTATCTTTCCTGAATTTTGATTCCCTCGCCTTAAAACCCTAGCAAAACATCGTTACTTCCTCTCTTCCTTCTCCTCTGCTCATTCTCTTCCTCCGCCTCCATGGCCGCCACCACTCCAGCGCCTCCACCTTCCACCACAAAACCCACCAAATCGATCACCAAGACGGTGAGGAAAGCCGTAAACGCCCTCATCAAATGGCGGAACGACAAGCTGCAGACCCAGAACCCCGATCTCTTGGAATCCGACGAGTTCGCCTACCTGGTTCTCACCCTCAAGAAAACCCCCCCAAAGGGTCGCGTCAACGCCTACAAAATTCCCCTCCCAAATCCCCTGCATTCCCAACTCTCCGAGCTCTGCCTCATATACGACGACGGACCCAAGTCCAACCTCACGAAGGACTTCATCGAGAAGAAAATCAAGGCCGAAAACATAACCGTGTCGAAAATCTTGAAGCTTTCGAAGCTCAAGAGCGATTACGTGCCCTTTGAGGCCAAGAGGAAACTGATGTATTCGTATGATATGTTTCTGGCTGATAAGCGGATTGTGCCGTTGCTGCCAAAGTTTTTGGGGAAGCATTTCTTTAAGAAAAAGAAGATTCCGGTGCCGGTGGACTTGGAGCACAAGAATTGGAAGGAGCAGGTGGATAAGATTTGTGGGTCGGCTTTGTTGTACTTGAGTACAGGGACGTGTAGCGTGGTGAGGGTAGCGAAGGTTTCGATGAGCGTTGATGAGATTGTGGCGAATGTGGTTGCGGCGATTGATGGGATTGTGGAGATTGTGCCTAAGAACTGGGGAGGTGTGAGGTCTTTTCATTTGAAGTTGTTGGAATCGCTTGCATTGCCAGTTTATCAGGCGGTTCCGGATGTGACATTGAAGATTGAGGAAGAGAAGGTGGTTGAGGAAGGTGCAGAGGAGGTGAAGGAGGTTGTTAAGAATGAGAGCAAGGATTTGAAGAGTGAGAAGAAGAGTAAGAAGAAGGGTAGGATTCATGAAGTGAGGTATTTGGATAGCAATGTCGGCGAGGTGCTTGATGATGATGAATTGGGTATTGTTGGTGATGTGCATATTGGCGAAGGGAAGCAAAGCGAGAATGATGAACCGGGCAGTGGCGAATTGGGGAAGAAGAAGAGGAAGAAGGAAAAGGTTGGTGGTGAGTCTAAGGGTGAGAAAAGGTTGAAGAAGTCGGCTAAGGCGAAAGATGATGCTGAGTTAAATGGGGAAAAGGTTCTTGGTGAGAAAAACAGTGAGAAGAAGTTGAAAGGGTCGGTAAAGGCAGAAGAAGAGGACGGTGCCATTGTCAAGAATGAGAAGGATGGGTTGTCTTCAAAAGAGAAGAAAAAATATGCTACAAATAAGAAAGCAGATGATTTGTCGGCCAAAGGCGAAGAGTCTGCTGGAAAGAAGGAGAAGAGGAAGAGTGAAGAGTCTGCTGGAAAGAAGGAGAAGGAGAAGAGTGAAGATGAAAGGTTGTCTTCGAAAGAGAAGAAAAAAGATGCTACAAAGAAGAAAGCAGATGATTTGTCGGCCAAAGGCGAAGAGTCTGTTGGAAAGAAGGAGAAGAGGAAGAGTGAAGAGTCTGCTGGAAAGAAGGAGAAGCGGAAGAGTGAAGATGAAAAGTTGAAGGGCACAGAAGCAAAGCTGAAGAAGTCTAAGAGAAGTAAGAAAGCAGCAGAGTAATTCGGGATAGCAAGCTGCAGGCGAATGACAGGCTTTGCGGTGGGATTCAATACATCCAGGAGTATGCCTGTCCATATGGAGTCGTCTGGCAGAATTTTTGCTTGTTTTGTATTTTACTCTGGTATTGAAGTTATGATCATTTTTGTTAGTTTTTGAATTGACATTGCCTATTGAGTTTATATAGAAAATGTTTAGTATTCCATCGTGGTTTTGCTGTATTCGATTAACTCTGAATTTGAACTGAGATTGCGTCACTGAATGCATGACTTAAAACTTGCATCGCCATCTCCGATTATAAATGTCCAGCCACCTTGCAACTTCAAGCAGGAGGGAACAGCCACCTTGTCCGGTTTCAGCATTTCAGGGATTCTCTGTCTTGGTTATGGACGCGTTGAACTGACGCTTTCATTTTCGTCAAAAAATCAGCACGGATTGTTTTCCATTGAAATGCCTGGATTGAATTCCAAAGAAACTGCATGATGAATGAGATGTATGCATCTAGATTTAACTATATTCTACAGCTTCCAAAGATCCACATATTTCCGTAGAGGTGGAAGACCTTAATAGCTCAGCCAACAAGAAGCAGTAAGGATTCAGATGCATAAACCAAATTTCGAATTGCATATGCTACTATGCTAGGGCATATGGATAGAAAGCATATTAGTGCTCTATTCACTAATCGAACGAGATTTTCATACCCCAAACAAAATAGGTGTCAAATTTCAATTACAAATTCCGGTGGTTCCAGTGCAAGATTCCAATTCCAATGATAGCATAGAACTTCCAACAAACTAACAGAAAATCCAAAGTTCTCTAATAGCTAGAGTTGTTATCAGTCCAAGCACTTGGGTGATCGTCACATAAAACTCCAAAACAGGCAAACAATCCGTGTGGCTTAAAAAACTCCAAACCATTGCAAATATCATCCCTAACTTATTCACTTATTATGTGTGGAGTTGTATTGTCACATCCCGGCCCGGGGCGGATCACTTCCCGGGCCCGTTCCACCACCGTAGCACGATATTGTCCGCTTTGGGCTTACCATTCTCTTACAGTTTTGTTTATGGGATGTCACATGTATAGTGATATTATGCGTCGAATCTTCCAATAAGTTGTATATCATTTTGTTATATTTTCGATATAAAACTCTGTTATCTAAAACTCACCGTCAGCCTGATATATAGAGGTCATGCTGACGTCAGTCATATTGCCTCTGGGCTGAAGCTCGTGCAAGATGAGGCTGGGCTCCTGCCTCGGGCCCAATGATCCTCTTTGTAATGTTAGTACAGTTTATTGATGTAAAAATTATTTTAATTTAAAAAAAACAAAAGAAGTGAATGGGTTGGAGTGAAGTAACTGTAGATTGGACTGGACTAGTCCGAAGACCATCCGACAAGAAAATTTGGCGGGAGGGGGAGGCAGGCAAAGTTAAGAGAGGGAGAGGGGCACAGTTAAAGTTTAGGGTCTTATCGTGATTCGTGCAAATCCTAAAACCCTCCTTAAACCCCCAGAACGCACCACTCACATCGCACAAACACAAAACACCTTGGTCCAATAAAAATACTCTCTCTCTCTCTCTCTCTCTCTCTCTCTCTCAAATACTTTAGAGGGAGAGAGAGGAATCAAATCAAGGGAAAAAAAGACAAAAGGACGCAATGATGGTAGTTGCTGCTGCAGCTCCAACCCAAGCGGCTCCTCATGGCTCTTGTCCCTCGTGCCGGAGGCACATCTCATCGGAGATTCGTTTCCACTCCTTAACGAGGTAAACTGTTTTTTGGGTTTCTGTTTTTGAGTTATTGCATATGTGTATATATATGTATGTATGTACGTATATTCCGCCGTTTTGGGTTGCATTGAATCACCCGAGAGGCAAAGTTTCAAACTTTAATTCGGCGACATTGGTGCTGGTGGGTTGAATTGAGTATAGGGTTTTACTATCTGGTCCCAAATGATGATTTGTTTTGTTTCCCTTTTTCTTATCGAATCTTCTCATTTTATGAAAGAAAAGAATGAAAGATTGGATCTTTTGCTATTAGAAATTTTCATTTCAAGAAAGCTTCTCTCTTGTTCCATGTGTTGATTTGGGTGCTTAGGCGGAAAATGATTTCCGCACTCCCTTTTCCTCCCGTTGGATTGAAATCAAATGAAAATTAAGTGACAAAAGCAAGTGCAGAAGGAGAAAACGGGAGTGCGGAGGTTATTTCCAAATCCTTGAATGCTGAGTAAGTGTTGCATTTTCTGAAATTCTTGGTGTTTGATACTTTTATTTGCAGCACCATTCCAAGTATTACAAATCGTTGTTGTATGAGTTGGGGGTTTATTTGGCGTTACGGTTGTTAATTTTTGTTTCATCTCTATTAACGTAAGAGTCGATCCTTCATTGTTGGTCTCTGAATGGTTTGAGAGAGATAAGTTATACAGTTTGTAAGGTACAAAAACATGTATTGTTTAGGGAAGATAGAACCCTTTGCTTTCAATTCAAAACTCTACGACAACTATACTTACGAAGAACTTTAGGAAAGAGAGAAACTTTGCCTCTAGTGAGTGTCCGAGTGATTTTCAAACACGGCGGGAAGGAGCAATGGAAATTAGTATTTGCACCGAGGACATTTGATGATACAAATAGTTCTGAAACATTAGGGAAGAGAAAATCACTTGTAAGACTAGAATTAATTGCCTTGGTAAATGCGTCCTTGCAAACAGTCTTGAATTTTATGTGATGGACTGTGGTGTGGTAGATAAATAATTGCAAGAAGTGCTGTTGTTTAGTCTGTTTCCCGGACGCGGTTCTTGGTACTGGGAAAATGGCACAGGATCAGAAATTTAATCTTGGACTAAAAGGTCTGTCAGGGTTCAAGAGAAACAGAAGGTTGTGGCTGGCAATAAAGGATCGTTTCTGTGATGAGGTCTTTGATTAATCTTGACAAAGTTTGTCAGGCTTCAGTAATTGCTTCTCTGTTGGGACTACTATTTTACTATTCCGGATGCCCCAACACAGAAGCAGTTTTGCTCCATTTATGTTTTTGAAGTTATCCATAGGCTGATAGAAATGAAGGAAAGGAAGATGAGGTTAAGTTTACAAGGGCCACACTTGAATTTCGAAAAGTTGGAGTGGGAATTTTAAAGTCTTTGTTCTTATGCCAGTCTCACTTCCTCTGTTCTCATTGCGTGATTATGTAGTTTGTAGGGGAATGTGAAATGTTAGGCCTTAAGTCACGACTATTGAAACTTACGAAGAATTAAAAACAATGTTCCTCCAAGGTTACTTTTTTTGAATACTGAGTTGTGAGTAAGAAACTAGACCGCCACAAATCTGAGATATGGATGTTTCAAACCTTAGAGTAATTTCGTGAAACATGTGGTAGTTATGTTTTAAGGGAATAGTGCTTTGTGACCCTCTGTGCTTTTGGTTTAGAATTTCAAATTATCTGCAAGGGATCATCGTTCCCCTCTTAAGTCTAGATGAAAAATTGGTTTTAAGGCATTTGCATATTCAACCGTTGAAGGGGCTGCAGATTGTGGTTTTGTTAAATTTGAGTAGTTACTACTATTTTGTTGATGGTAACTGAAATTTTACTCTTATTGAATCCTTTTGTCTTCAATGGCAGAGGGAGCAGTGATGCTTGTTTGAGGGACTTCGCACTGTTCAAGTTTCACGCAGGAGTGAAATCGCCGTTCTGCACATTGCTGCTGGAGTACATTAACCGTTAAGCAGTGTGTGGAGTAGGGAATGAAGCTGTTGGTCCGTTGAGCATTTAAAAAAATGTTACAACTTGATATCTCTTGCTCAAGAATTCGCAGATCTTGACATGTATTTTGGATTGTCGTCATTGTACTAGAACTCCATGGTCATTCTTTATGCTGATTCTGCAATTGCATCTGCTACGATTAATCTAATCTTTAATTTAATTTTCTCATTAAGAGTTGTCATTTGCTAAGTTGGAATGTACCAACCTGTTAATTTCAGTGATGGCCAAGAAAGTTTTGCTTTGATTTCGTTTTGCGATGAGATGTCTTGTAAATCATGAAATAGGATTGTTGAACCCGGTTTATTTATTTTTATTTTTTTCCGGAAATGAAAAACCTGGGAGATGCCAAATCTAAAGTCGAAGACATGAGAAAGTCTAGCAGATTAAGATGAAACAGATGGGTAGAAGCAGGAGAAAGCAGAAAATATAGACTGGTAACTGGCATTTATGTTAATGCTTATGTAAAGTCTGGTAGTGGAACAGTTAATCGTCTGAATGCAGAAGCAAAAGCACATATATGGTCAAAGGATGACATGTTTTTGTTTTCGTTACATAAATGAGCTTACAGACAGATTGAGTGTAGAAGTTGAAGTTTGGAGCCTTTTTATGCAAAAGCAGAAGCCCCTTGGGAAATTTAGTCGTTGACTGTGCAGGTTTGCTGCTGGTGTATGTGGTCCTCTCTCTGCTGCTTGCACTGGAAACTCGTGAGTTTACTCAGAACTAGCCTGGTTTGGTCCTTAGGTATCCGACTCCCCACAAATAGGTATCGGGTATTGCACTCCTTACAAATATGCATTGCACTCGTGGATCAGTGAGTCGAATCTAAGACCCCCAATCACGTGGATACATCTAACTACATCGTTTGTGGATCATAAATGTCATTGAATGCATGGAAAAGATACTGTGAAGTTTCAATGTCTATTTCTAAATTTTCACTAAAGTTTCAAATAAAGAATAGAAAAACAATGGAGAAGGAAGAAAATAAGAATTAATTTGATGTTAGAGAGATTACATAGTTAGCAAGCTGACATGAATTCATGATTATACCCATTTAGGTATGAAGAAGTTGGCTATTTATCCAACATCATGCCTGCTTGCTTATGTTCGAGTTCGAAGCAGGTTGAATTCTTTTCAAGTGAGAATCTGATGTAAGACAAGATGGGGTAAAATATGGGGGAGAAAATTTAGAAAAAAAATAAATAAAGATTTGTTCGTTAACGTTTTGCAAAACAGTTTTTGGTTTTGTAGATACAAAAATGGTGAAAAATAGATTACTGTTTTGTGAAAATAGATTACTATTTTGTGAAAATAAACTAATAAAACGAAAAATGTAGAAACCAATATTTAGCTTAAATTCTGTAGAACATTGCCACTGTCACCACCATCGCCACATTCTCCACCCTATAACCCTCACAATCGCCACCGCAACCACCATCATCCCCACCTCCCACCATCCCCACCACCATTTTACAGAGTTAGAATTTTGTGATATACTAGTATGATTACCCAATTTAATATATAGAAATATGTTTAATATAAAAACAATGAACAAAATATATCCAAAACTAGCAACAAAATATAAAAGTTGATAACAAATTACATAATTTGAGTAAATAAATTGGAAGTTTTTGGAAGTTTTTTTTTTTTTTTTTTATATTCAGAATAAGTTCGGAACACTTGGAAAAAATTTGGATTGAAAGTTTGGGACTGCTAAATGCATTCCAATTTCTGTTCAAATTATTCGAAAAATATTTGGAACTATTATTAGTATTCCAAAAATTTCATTTTCACCTTCCTCATTGTTAGGAATGTCGGTACTACAAGATAGAGAATGCTCAAAGTAAAGTAGAAAATGGACACCAAGAATTTATGTGGTTCGACAATTTATGCCTACGTCCACAAGACAAGGATCAATCTTCACTATATGAAAAAGATGAGTACAACAAGAGTAGTCTTACCAAGCCAAAGACAAGGCTTGATGGATACAAGAAAATATGACACACACTTTCTATCACTCTAAACTTCACTCACAATGTGTAGTAGAACACTCTCACTCTCACTCTTGGAGTGGAACTCTAGCTTTGGACTTGATCCTTTGCTACTCACACTTAGTTCCTAATTGGTTACATCACACCCATATTTATAGGTGAGGGCTTGGCATTCTACTAGTTTCTAGTTCCTTCTTCAAACCTCTAGTATAGAAAATTCTAGACTAGGCACATAATTGTAGCTTCTAGATCTTTCCATTTGCAACCAAGGAAGCTAGTACTCTCTAGCTTCTTCCATCAACTTAATAACATGCTAGAATTGTCTAGCATGCTCCAGCCACCTTTCTTGCTTACTAGAATAATCTAGAACATTGATCATGGGCTGGACCATATACCAACAATCTCCCCCTCCAGTCCATGAGGGAGGAATTCCGATCATGACTCCAAGTTACCTGGAGTCCATCCCAGCAGCCTTAATGCAGAATTCCAACTTTGATTTTGTGACTACCTTTGTCAACATGTCTGAAGAATTATTATCCGTATGAATCTTCTTCAGCTGTAGCAACTTGTTCTCGATAGCATCTCTAATCCAGTGATAACGAATATCAATGTGCTTAGTGCATGAATGATATGTAGTGTTCTTGCTCAAGTCCAGAACACTCTGACTATCACAATAAACGCCATAATCACTTTGCTTCAAACCCAACTCTTGGAGAAACCGTTTCAGCCACAACAACTCCTTGCATGCTTCTGTAGCGGCTATGTATTCAGCCTCGGTTGTGGACAAAGCAACACACTTTTGCAACTTGGATTGCCAAGACACGGCTCCCCCTGCAAAAGTAAACAAGTACCCAGATGTAGTTTTTCTGCCATCCAGGTCACCTCCCATGTCAGCATCTGTAAATCCTTCCAAGATTGGTTTGGAACCACCAAAGCACAAGCACATCTTAGAAGTCCCCTTCAAATATATGAGAATCCACTTAACAGCTTCCCAGTGGTCATTCCCTGGATTAGAGAGAAACCTGCTCACCACACCTACTGCATGAGCAATATCTGGCCGTGTGCACACCATTGCATACATGATACTTCCTACTGTTGAAGAGTAGGGAACAACTGCCATTTTCTCCTTTTCTTCATATGTCTTTGGACACGACTCTTTGCTCAACTTGATATGATTGGCTAAAGGTGAGCTTACCGATTTGGCTGCTTTCATGTTGAACCTTTCAAGCACCCGTTCAACATACTTTTTTTGTGACAGCCACAACTTCTTGGATTTTCTATCACAAATTATCTCGATGCCCAAAATCTGCTTGGCTGGCCCTAAGTCCTTCATGTCAAAGGACTTAGATAACTCTTCTTTGAGCTTTTTAATCATAGAAGCATGTTAACCGACAATCAACATGTCATCAACATAAAGCAATAAAATGATGAATTTACCTCCAGAAAATTGTTTGATATAGACACAAGAGTCAGCATGAGTTCTCTTGTACCCATTACTCACCATGAATGAGTTGAACTTCTTATTCCATTGTCTCGGAGCCTGCTTAAGACCATATAAGCTTTTCTTGAGCTTGCACACCAAAGTTTCTTTACCTTTCACTTCAAAGCCTTTGGGTTGCTCTATATATATCTCCTCTTCTAAGTTGCCATGGAGAAATGCAGTTTTAACGTCCAACTGCTCGAGCTCAAGATCCATGCTTGCTGCCATACGAAGGATAACTCGAATGGAAGTCATCTTCACCACCGGTGAGAAAATCTCATCAAAGTCAACTCCTTTCTTTTGACCAAAACCTTTGACAACCAAACGAGCCTTGTACCTTTGTCATGTTGTCGCCTCTTTTCAATTTGAATACCCATTTGTTTTTCAATGCTTTTCTGCCATTTGGAAGCTCCACCAGCTCATAGGTATCATTCTTTAATAAGGAATCCATCTCTGACTCCATTACCTTCATCCATTTATCACTGTCATTATGAGCTCTGGCCTCCTCATAAGTTTTGGGCTCTCCATAATTAGTCAACATGATATACTCTAATGAAGAATACTTGGTAGATGGTCTTCGACTTCTGCTGGATCTTCTGACCTGATCTTCATTCTCTTGTAGGGCTGAAGGCTCCATCTGATTGGGTTCTCCTTGAATCCGCTCTTCTTGACTAGGCTCCCCCTGATCAGCAATCTCATAGTCTGGCACATCTTGATCAGGCTCCCCCTGATCAGCATTATCTGGTTCTGCAGGCACTTCATTGGCAGTTGGTTCAGGGATATCATCGTGACTTTTTTCATCTGAAGCTAATGGATTAACTCATTTGACTGCACCATCTGGTTGTGCCTCTTTATCCGAATCCCCAATTGTTTGATCTTTATAAAAGACCATGTCTCTACTTCGGATAAACTTCTTCTGGTATGGGTCCCATAATCTGTAACCAAAATCTTCACCTCCATAACCAAGAAAGATGCACGATGTAGCTTTGTAGTCTAACTTCGATCTCTGCTCTTTGGGCACATGCACAAAAGCTTTGCAGCCAAACACTTTCAGATGAGAGTAAGACACATCATTACCAGTCTATACTCTCTCCGGAATATCAAGACCTAATAGTACTGATAGAGATCGATTGATCAAATAGCAGGCTGTCCTTACAGCTTCACCCTAGAACTGCTTAGATAACTTTGCAGTCCTCAGCATACACCTGACTTTCTCCATGATGGTTCAGTTCATTCTTTCAGCAACACCATTAGTTGTGGAGTTCCAGGAACTGTCTTCTCATGACGTATGCCATGTTTCACACAATACTCTTTAAACTGGTGAGATGTGTACTCGCCGCCGTTGTCGCTACAAAGGCACTTGAGAGGTTTCCCAATTTCCCTATCCACCATGGCATGGAACTCCTGGAATGTCTGAAACACCTGGTCTTTGGATTTCGACAAATACACCCAAACCTTTCGTGAATCATCATCAATATAAGTAACAAAATATTTATTTCTTTCGAGTGACTCGACTTCCATGGGACCACACACATCTGAATAAACAAGATTTAACAAATTTCCTTTCTTTGTAGATGGAACAGAAAAACTAACTTTTCTTTGTTTTCCGAATAAACAATGCTCACAAGAGTTTAACGACGTACCTTTGGCAAAGGGAATGTGAGACTTCTTTGCCAAAACTTGTAGGCCTTTCTCGCTCATGTGGCCTAGCCTCTTATGCCACAAGTCTAGAGATGAGTCCTCCACAGCATTCAACTCACCTTTCAAAACTTTGGCATTTGACTGGTACAACGTACAACAAAGTTGTGCTCTTGCTACCACCATTAAGCCTTTAGTAAGCTTCAATTTTCCTTCGCCAATATGGTGATAATAACCTTGTCGATCAAGGGTACCGATAGATATCAGATTGAGACGTATATCAGGAATATGTCTCACATCTTTCAACATCAACTGGCAGCCGAGATTAGTTCTTAGGCAAATATCACCAATTCCAAGTATTTTGGAATAGCTTTCATTCCCCATCTTCACTATGCCAAAGTCACCTTTTTTGTATGTACTAAAGAACTCCCGTTTGGACGTAGCATAGAAGGAAGCTCCATTGTCAAAGATCCATTCAATGTCTCTGTCAGAGTTGCCCATATGCAGACATTCACCAACAGACAATATTTCTGGTACATCACCACATATGACAGCAGTGGTATTGTCAGAGTTGCCCATATGCAGACATTCACCAACAGACAATAGTTCTGGTACATCACCACATATGACAGCAGTGGTATTGCTAGTATCATATTTCTTCTGATTGTTTCCTTCATTTTGCTCTCTCTTCCAAACTCGACAATTTTTCTTCATATGGCCTTCTTTGCCACAATGGTGGCATGCACCCCTGAACCTTGACTTGGATCGGCTAGGACTCCTGCCATGACCTCTAGGCCCTCTACTCTTGCTTCTTCCGCGGTTATCTGTGACAAATACTTGGCTGCTATCTGTGCCAGAAGTCTTTCTCCTTGTTTCTTCATTGAGCAAGCTATTTTTAACATTATCAAGAGTAAGAACACCATTAGAAGCAGAGTTACTTATACTCACCACAAAGGTCTCCCAACTGTCTGGCAAGAATCCAAGTAACAAGAGCACTTGTAGCTCGTCCTCAATCGCCATTTTCATAGTAGCCAACTAGTTGATGATATTTTGGAAATTGTTTAAGTGTTCGGCTACATTTAAACCATCCTTGTACTTCACATTGATGAGCTCTTTGATCAAGAAGGCTTTCTTGGCTGGGGTCTTCTTCTCGAACAAGGACTCAAGCTTCGTCCAAAACTCGTGGGCATTGGTTTCATTAGACACATGGTGAAAAACACTATCATCCACCCATTGTCTAATTGTGCCAATAGCTTTGCGATTTATCTTCTTCCACTCGGCATCGAACATGCTCTCGGGCTTAGCGGCATCTCCTTCAATTAGCTCATGCAGATCATTGCAATAGAGAATGTCCTCCATCCTTAGCTTCCACGTTACCCAATTGGAGTTGGTGAGTTTGGTCATAGTGCCACTTCCTTCCATCTCGTAGTACGAGCCAACCGGGCTCTGATACCACTTGTTAGGAATGTCGGTACTACAAGATAGAGAATGCTCAAAGTAAAGTAGAAAATGGACACCAAGAATTTATGTGGTTCGGCAATTTATGCCTACGTCCACAAGACAAGGATCAATATTCACTATATGAAAAAGATGAGTACAACAAGAGTAGTCTTACCAAGCCAAAGACAAGGCTTGATGGATACAAGAAAGTATGACACACACTTTCTATCATTCTAAACTTCACTCACAATGTGTAGTAGAACACTCTCACTCTCACTCTTGGAGTGGAACTCTAGCTTTGGACTTGATCCTTTGCTACTCACACTTAGTTCTTAATTGGTTACATCACACCCATATTTATAGGTGAGGGCTTGGCATTCTACTAGTTTCTAGTTCCTTCTTCAAACCTCTAGTATAGAAAACTCTAGACTAGCCACATAATTGTAGCTTCTCTTTCCATTTGCAACCAAGGAAGCTAGTACTCTCTAGCTTCTTCCATCAACTTAATAACATGCTAGAATTGTCTAGCATGCTCCAGCCACCTTTCTTGCTTACTAGAATAATCTAGAACATTGATCATGGGCTAGACCATATACCAACACTCATGACTGATAGGAGCATATTTATGCGATTGAGTTAGCTTGTTCTCATGCATTTATGTTGTTATTTCTTAGTTAATTATGTATTTTAAGCTATTTTCGTGTGTTTGTAGGTCCATAGGCCTTATAAAGCAATAAGGTGCATTTTGGAGCAGTTTTGGGCTTGGAATGGATAGCACATGCGTGGAGCAAGGTGGATGGACGAAATTGAAGATTAAAGAGGCTTGGAATGTGTTAAAAAGAAAGAAGAATTAATGTAAAAATGACAAAGAGCTCAGCAACCAAAGAAGAAACATGAGTCAAGATTACCTTATCATCATCCATGATCCCTCCTTGCACTTAATTGCTACACCATTCCTTGTTCCCTCCATCATTTCAGATTTCATGCATCATTACATTGAATCATTGCACTCAATTGCTACACCATTCCTTGTTCCCTCCATCATTTCAGATTTCATGCATCATTACTTTGAATCATTTCAACACCACTCCATTTTACCCATGCTTTGCATCATTACTTCACTTTCACCTTTGAATCATTTCAACAACACTCCATTTTACCCATGCTTTGCATCATTACTCCACTTTCACCTTTGAATCATTTCAACACCACTCCATTTTACCCATGCTTTGCATCATTACTTCACTTTCACCTTTGAATCATTTCAACACCACTCCATTTTACCCATGCTTTGCATCATTACTCCACTTTCACCTTTGAATCATTTCAACACTACTCCATTTTACCCATGCTTTGCCTTGCACTTCCTCTATAAAAGGAAGTGTATGTAACATAAATGGAGTTCATATTTTTTTAGATCATTCACTCCCATTTCAATACAACCTTCATCCAAACACATCCATTCATCTTCACATCCATTCCTCCATACAAACAAACCTTCAAACACTCACCAACACCTTGTGCCGTAGCAAAGGAAGGAAAGGAAAGTGCTTGGACGTGCGTGCTGTCAACTTGGATCGTTGGAGCGTTTAGGTGTTTTCTTTCTTTTGTTTCTAATGTTAAATTTATTTTCTGATTTTGTTGCAATTATGAGTGGCTAAACCCCCATTTAGTTAGGGGGAAGTTTGAAGCCATGAACATGCTTGAGATATGAATTGATTTCTTCCAATTGTGATTAGATAAGTTGTGATTGTAATTCAATTATCTATTTTATTTATAACTGATTCTTGTATGTTTATTAAGGATGCATACTTAATTTTCATGCATGAATTAGATGCTAGAATATAAATGAGTTTCACCTAATCGTTACAAGTTTATATTCATGAGTAGTGAAGGTTGTTTATCACAATCGCGTTAATTGAATTCTTGGCAATTGTATCAAGCATTCATAGTTATAATTGCCTCGTCAACACTTATGATTTTCATTGAACGTAATGATCTCTGATTGTATCTCTATTATGCATTCATATAGGGGACTTTTAGAGAATGATTTGGGTTGTCGCATGCATTCATCCAATTCAATGAGTAAAGGAAAATCTGAGGGTTAATTTGTGCATCACGGTTAATTTGGGGTGTTGAGCATAATAGTTTATTGAAAAGCAATTGGAAATCGATTCATGTACAAGTGTGTCATGTGTGAAGAATGGACCTCTAACTAATCCATCCATCATCGTATTCCTCAAATTTGTCTTACAATCTGCCTAGTTTTATAACTTGTTTGTTTGTTTCAAATTCATCAAAACCAAAATCCCCATTTTACTTTCTTGTTTCAAAGTGTTAAATTTCGGTTTTGTTTGTGTTTTTGAGTGTTTTGATTTAAACCAAAACACTAAATTTGTCCAAAATTGTGTTAGAGTCAAATCTACCCTGTTTGTGGTTTTTTTAGGTAGTTTTGAGTCTTTAGAATCTGTTTTGAGTCCCTTGAGTCTATTCAAACGTTTTTAACTTTGTTTTTATGTTTTTGAGTAAGTTTAGTGGTTTTAGCAAGCCCTCCTAATCCTCGCTTTAGAACGATCCCTACTTGCATTTATACTACAATTTGACAACAAGAGGGTTTAATTTGAGTGCTTAACTTTCATCGCATCAAATTTTGGCGCCGTTGCCGGGGATTAGCAACTTTGCTAATCCCTCGTTGTTTCTTTTTATTTATTTTCGTGTGTTTTTATTTTAGTTTGCTGATTGGGTTTATTTCTTATTTTCAGGTACTAGTTTATGACTTGTAGTTCTCAACATATTAGTGCAAACATCTCGGAGTTCGACGGCGATTTTGAAAAAACTTTGAGAAGAAAGAGGAGGCATCCAGAACCTAGTGAACCTAGTTCAAGTTCAGAGGCCGAATCTAAATTTGAAGAAAAAGAAGAAGAAGTCATGGCAGCGGAAAATGCCAAGTTGAGGCAATTAAACAAGTCCTGAAATATGCCAAATTTCTCAAAGAGTTATGCACAACCAAGAGAAGAATGTCGAACAAAGAGGTAGTTAAGGTAAGTGAAAATGTTTCAGCCGTATTGCAACGTAAATTGCCCACTAAATGTAAAGACCCCGGAAGTTTTACGATTCCCTGTGTGATTGGCAATACTTGATTTGAAAATGCAATGCTAGATTTAGGTGCATCTATAAATGTCATGCCTTACTCTATATATGCATCTATGAACTTGGGTGAATTGAAAAAGGATGGTGTGATTATATAATTGGCTGATCGTTTTAACGTATACCCAAAAGGTGTTTTGGAGGATGTTTTAGTACAGGTGAACCATTTGATCTTTCCAGCTTATTTTTACGTTTTAGACATGGAAGATTCAGTCCATTCCACCTCTTTGCCGATTCTTCTTGGTAGGCCATTCATGAAGACAGCCCGTACAAAGATTGATGTATACAAGGGAACTTTGATGGTGGAATTCGATGGGGAAGTTATCAATTTTAATATTTATGAAACTATGAGATATCCCGTTGATGATCACTCTTGCTTTTCTATTGATGTTATTGATTCTTTGGCGCATGAGTATCTTGAGGAATTGAACGAGGATGCCCTTGAAATAGCCATTACGAAGGGCATAGAACTAAAAAACCAAGAACTTGGGGCAATGCAAACCCACGGCCAAATTGGGGAGCCCAATGTCGTGCCCTTTAATGAGGAAGTTGTGGAGGTTGTGGCTGCCCTTGAGTTGCTTCCACGACAATATGGTAAGGTTCCGCTCTCAATTTCAAGTTCAGTTTCTACTGAGATGTTACCTTCTGTTGATCAGGCACCTACTCTTGAACTTAAGCCGTTGCCGGACCATTTGAAATATGTGTTTTTGGGAGATGATGAGACATTGCCCGTCATTGTTTCTTCAAGTCTCACGACACATGAGGAAGAAAAGCTTGTGAGGGTGCTACGAGAGCACAAAACAGCCATGGGGTGGACCTTGGCCGACATTAGGGGAATTAGCCCCACCACTTGCATGCACCGCATACTTCTTGAGGAGGGGACTAAACCATCCCGAGAGGCTCAACGCCATCTCAACCCTCCTATGATGGAAGTTGTGAAGAAGGAAATAATCAAGCTCTTAGATTGTGGCGTGATCTATCCTATCTCCGATAGCCATTGGGTTTCACCAGTTTAAGTCGTTCCCAAGAAGTCTGGAGTTACCGTTGTCAAGAATGATGAGAACGAGTTGGTACCTACACGAATTCAAACCGGATGGCATGTTTATATTGACTATAGGAAGCTAAACGATACAACGAGGAAATATCACTTTCCTTTGCCATTTATCGACCAAATGCTTGAAAGGTTAGCCGGTCGTGCTTTTTATTGTTTTCTTGATGGATATTCTGGATATAACCAAATTGTGATAGCACCGGATGACCAAGAGAAGACCACATTCACATGTCCCTTTGGAACTTTTGCCTATCGTTGCATGCCATTCGGCCTATGCAACGCACCTGCCACTTTCCAAAGGTGTATGGTAAGTATATTCTCCAATTATGTTGAGAAGATAACTGAGGTATTTATGGATGATTTCAGTGTATTGGGGAGTCTTTTGATAATTGTTTGGATAATCTAACCTTGATCTTGAAACGATGTGTTAAAACTAACCTTGTGTTGAATTGGGAAAAATGCCACTTTATGGTTAAACAAGGTATAGTTTTAGGCCATATTGTTTCAGAAAAGGAATTGAAGTAGATAAATAAAAAATAGACCTTGTACGTCACTTACCCTCCCATACTTCGGTTAGAGAGGTTCGTTCGTTTCTTAGCCATGCAGGGTTCTACAGGCGTTTCATTAAGGATTTTTCCAAAATATCCAACCCCCTTTGCCGATTGCTTCAAAAAGATGTGCCCTTCCAGTTTGATGAAGAGTGTGAATCAGCATTCAAGTAGCTCAAAAAGAAGCTCACTTCGGCCCCTATCATTGTTCCTCCCGATTGGAGCCTTCCTTTCGAGCTTATGTGCGATGCATCCGACTATGCATTAGGCGTTGTTTTGGGGCAAAGAAAAGACAAGCAGCCGCATGTTATATACTATGCCTCTCGGACTCTCAATGATGCCCAATTGAACTACTCCACAACGGAAAAAGAACTTCTAGCTGTTGTCTTTGCTTTAGATAAATTTCGATCTTACTTAATTGGAACTAAAGTGATTGTTTATACTGATCATTCAACTTTAAAGTACTTACTAACGAAGAAGGAAGCAAAACCGAGGCTCATTCGTTGGATGCTTCTTCTTCAAGAGTTTGACATCGAAATCCGAGACAAGAAAGGAAGCGAGAATGTGGTGGTTGACCACTTAAGCCGAATGGTCCATGAGGAGCATGAGCATAACGTGCCTATCCCTGAAACTTTCTCCGATGAACAGCTGCTGTCCATTGAGGTAAGTGAACCATGGTATGCCGATCTAGTGAATTACTAATAGGAGCATATTTATGCGCCTTAGTTAGTTAGTTCTTATGCATTTATGTTGTGTTTTCTTAGTTAAGTTAGTCTTTTAAGCTATTTTCATGTGTTTTCAGGTTTTAGAGACAAAGTGAGCAAAAGGATGCAATTTGGAGCATTTTGGAGCAAAATTGGGCTAAAATGGAGTTCATGCACATGAAGCACAAGGGATGGACGAATTTGAGGAATTGGTGAAGCTAGGAAGGCGTTTCAAAGTTGAAGAATTGAAGATACAAAGTTTCTTAGTTGAAGAAGGAAATGACTTGAATGAAGGATTCCTAAATGAATTGGGATTCCTAATCACTAAAGGAGTCATAATTGAAGATGGATTCCTAGATATATGAAGTTTCCTACTCAAGCAAGGTTTCCTACATGAAGAAGAAGAATTAAAGCCAAAGAATCAGCTCAAGATAAGGAGTATTATCCAAAACCTCATCCATAACCTTATCTTAGCTTATCTTATCCAATCAAACCTTATCCTATCCTATCTTATCCTTATCCTAAACTATCCACATTCCAGCCACTTAGGAGGGTTTCTAATTAGATTAGGATGCTTAAAATGGGATTTCTAGATGACCTTATCTTATCCTATCAAGATGACACCTAAGAACCTTTCTAGAAGCCTAAAAATCTGCCTTGCATTATCCTTCTAGAACCCTAGATCATTGCCGCACCTAATTCCTATTTCCCTTGGGATTTTTGGTTTCTAGAAGCCTTATCTTTTCACACTCTTTCTGCTGCACATTATCTCCCAATCCCTTTGGGTTTTTGACTTGTTTTCCTTATAGGATTGGATGTTATTATCCTATGCAATTTAGGCCTTTAAAACCTTGTCCTTTGCTACCTAGGAATGTGAATTTTCAGCCTATAAATACAAGGCCTTGCCGCACCTATTCATTCACCACCCTCTACCAGATTTTCACTACACCATTCACCATTCATACCTCTTGTGCCGTGAGTTTGCAAGGAGAAGAAGGAAGACAACTTGGAGCCGTGCATGCCATTCAAGGAGCTTGGATTGTGGAGCGTTTCTAGGTGTTTTCTATCTTTATGTCAATGTTTAAATTTATTTGTCTTTGTGTATTTGCGAACATGAGGAACTAATTTCTTTATAGTTAGAGGGGAATTCAAAGCCATGATCATATGTTTTATATGACTTGATTTCTTCCAATTATGATTTCATGAATCGTGAATGTGGTTTACTTATCTATTTGATTGATAACATGTTTATGTATGTTGATTGAGGGTCGACACTTAGTTTGCATGCATGAATTTGATGCTAGAGTATAAGGGAATTTCACCTAATCGTTATTAACTTATATTCATAAGTAGTAAAAGTCGCTAGTCACGATTGTGTTAAGTAAATCCTAGGCAAGAGTAACATGCGTATCCCATAGTTATGAATGCCTTGTCAATGCTTACGATTTCCATTGAACTTAATGATCTTTGATATGTGTCTCTATCATGCGTATTCCATAGTTAGGGTCCTTGATAAGAATAATTTGGTTGTAATGCGTATCCCATTCAATTCAATGAATCTAGGGAAATCTGAGAATTAATTGGTCAATCTAGTTAATTTGGGGCATTGTCATTCATGGTTTGTTGAAAGAGTAATTGGAGATCGAGTCGTATGCATATGTTTCATGTGTGGAGAAGGAACCCTCTAGCTAGCCTTTCCCCATTCTATTTCATCAAAATCGTTTTCATTAAAGTTTGTTTTTAAAGTTTTTGTTTTAAAAGTTAAATTCGTCCGAAATCAATCCCCATTTACTTAGTTGAGTCATAGTAGTTAGAAATCACTTTAGTTTATGTTTTTAAGTGTCTTAGGTCAAGATAAAACCAATTTTCGTCCAAGATTGAGTCTAGTGTTCAAAACTGCCCAGATTGTGGTTTTAAGGCAGTTTTGAGTGTTTTTGGGCTGTTTTGAGTCTTTTGGTTTGTTTTGGTGTTTTAAAGTTTAGTTTTGCATTCTTTGAGTTTAGTTTAGTGTTTTAAACTTGTTTTTACGTATTTGAGTCTGTTTACAAGTGATTTTGCAATCCCTCCTAATCCCCGGTTTAGAACGATCCCTACTTACATACTTTGCTACAATTGATAAAAAGAGGGTTAATTTGAGTGTCAACATAATTGTCACATCAAATTTTGGCGCCGTTGCCGGGGATTGGCAAAGTTGCTAATCCCTTGGATTGTTTTATTTCAATTTGTTTTAATTGAGTCCAGATTTTTACTTTGTTTTTGTTTCTTGTTTTTAGGTACTAGTTTATGACTCGGAGCTCTCATCCGGTTCGTGAACACATCTTGGACTTTGACGACGATTTTGAACGAGAGTTGAGACGAAAGAGGAAGAATCCAGAACCTAGTGAATCAAGTTCAAATTCGGAAGCCGAAGTTGAGATTGAGGAAGAGGAACCCACGGCTCAAGTGGGTGAAGTTGAGACAGTCATGGCACAAGACAATCGTACAATCAAGGAGCTTTCGGCTTCGGGATTGGACAATGCCGCACCTCTATGTATTCAATATCCGGCGGCTGCCCAAGGAAAGACCGAGGAATTCGAGTTAAAGTCGAGTTTGCTCCACCATATTCCGAAGTACCATGGGTTGTCCATGGAGGATCCTAACAAGCACTTGAAAGAATTCGAGGTGGTGTGTTCAAGCATGACTCCAATCAATGTCGACGGGAGTATATTGAAGATGAAGGCCTTTCCCTTTTCTCTTATGGATAAGGCGAAAGATTGGTTATATGAATTAGCTCCCGGAACGGTCACATCTTGGGAGAGCATGAAGCGAGCTTTCTTGGAGAAGTTTTTCCCAACTTCTCGAGTCATCCTCCTACGAAAAAGGATAAGTGGAATTCAACAAGAAGAAGGTGAGTCTTTTCCTACATATTATGAACGTTTTAAATCTCTTGTTGCTTCTTGTCCACAGCATCAAATGAAGGAGGAGCTTCTTCTACAATACTTCTATGAGGGACTTCTACCAATCGAACGACAAATGCTAGATGCTTCGGCGGGAGGAGCCTTGGTGGACAAGACCCCCACGGCAGCAAAGACTTTGATTGCTAATCGAGCGTTGAACGCTCAACAATACGAAGGTGTTGGACAAAGAGGCACCCCACGGCAACACCAAGTGAATGAGGTAAGTGCCATAACCGAACTTCAAAATCAAATGGCTAACCTTACTACTTTGCTTTCTCAGGTTGTGGAAGGGCCAAAAGTTCAAAATGTAAGTGCATGTGGCGTATGTTCCATGCAAGGACATCCTACGGACAAGTGCCCACAATTGATTGAGAATGGAGGGTGGGAGACCCTCAATGCCGTGGGCTTTGGGCAACAATACCAACAAAGGAATGATCCATTTTCTAACACCTACAATCCCGGTTGGCGTGATCATCCGAATTTCAAATGGCGAGAACCCCAACAAGGCCAACAACAAAGCACGTTTAGGCAACAACCCCCGGGTTTCTATCAAAAGCCGTTTGCACCAAATCAAACCCAAGCACAACCCGCCCAAAAATCAGGTTCTTCTATTGATAATGATCAAATTTTTAATTTACTAACTTCTATGGCGCAGGGCATGCAGACTAGGGACAAGAAGGTGGACGAGTTGGAGAAGCAAGTGGGGCAAATTGCCGAGTTTATGGGACAGTTTCGAGACCAAGGAAGACTCCCTAGTTCAACCGTTGCAAATCCAAAAGGGGGATTCGAAACCGCCAAAGCAATTACATTGAGAAGTGGCAAACAAGTTGGAACTGAACCCCAAGCATCCAAAACAAGTCATGAAGAGGATGAAAAGTTGCAGTTTGAAGAGAACACACAAGCAACACCCACGGCAAGGAGGGAACCACCTTTGCCGCAGCCATCTTGCACTTCCAATCCATATAATTCGGCCAAGGTAAGTTCAATTCCAACTTCTCCTAGTTCTATTCCACTAAACGTGCCTTTTCCTGGCAGGTTGAAGCAATCCAAGAAGGAGGAGAATGAGAAAGACATTTTGGAGACGTTTCGGAAAGTGCAAGTCAATATACCTCTTCTTGACGCAATTAAGCAAGTACCTAGGTACTCCAAGTTTTTGAAGGAACTATGCACAACAAGAAGGAGAATTTCGAACAAAGAAGTGGTCCAGGTAAGTGAGAATGTTTCCGCTGTTTTGTAAAGAAAACTACCTCCTAAATGCAAAGATCCAGGTAGTTTTACAATTCCATGTGTTATAGGCAATACTAAATTTGAACATGCTATGTTAGATCTAGGAGCTTCAATTAACGTCATGCCATACTCAATTTATGCATCCATGAACTTAGGAGAACTTAAAAACGATGGTGTTATAATTCAATTAGCCGATCGTTCTAATGCATATCCGAAAGGAGTTTTGGAAGATGTGTTGGTGCAGGTGGATAACTTGATATTTCCAGCGGATTTCTATGTCTTAGAGATGGAGGACTCACCAAATGTCACCCCATTGCCGATTCTACTTAGGAGGCCTTTCATGAAAACAGCACGCACCAAGATCGATGTGTTCAAAGGGACGTTGACAATGGAATTTGATGGGGAGATTATTAACTTTAACATTTCTGAAGCTATGAAATTTCCTATAGATGATCATTCTTGTTTTTCTATTGATATATTGGATGAATTGGCGCAGGATTATCTTGATATGTTGGAAGACGATCCCCTTGAAACAACGATTGCACAAGGACTTGGCATGAAGCCCAATCTGGCCGTACCTAAGGAGGAGCATGCCGAGCTTGTGGCTGCCTTGGAATCATTGCCCCAACATCGTGGTAAGCCTTCTAACCCAATTCCAATTCCCGTTTCCACTAATACGTTGTTACCTTCTGTGATTCAGGCCCCCATTCTTGAGCTTAAACCGTTGCCGGATCATTTAAAGTATGTATTCTTGGGAGATGAAGAGACGTTGCCCGTCATTGTCTCTTCATCACTCACGGCATTAGAGGAAGAAAAGTTGATTCGGGTGTTGAAAGAGCACAAAACAGCCATTGGATGGACATTGGCCGATATTAAGGGAATTAGCCCTACAACATGCATGCATCGCATATTTCTAGAGGAGGGGGCTAAACCAACTCGAGAGGCTCAACGCCGGCTCAACCCTCCGATGATGGAAGTCGTGAAAAAGGAGATTATAAAGCTTCTCGATTGTGGAGTGATTTATCCAATTTCGGATAGCCGTTGGGTCTCACCGGTTCAAGTTGTCCCGAAGAAGTCCGGAGTTACTGTGGTGAAGAATGCCGAGGATGAGCTTGTGCCAACCCGTATTCAAACAGGTTGGAGAGTGTGCATTGACTATAGGAAGCTCAACAACACCACAAGGAAGGATCATTTTCCACTACCATTCATCGATCAAATGTTAGAAAGGTTAGCCGGTCATTCTTTTTATTGTTTTCTTGACGGTTATTCGGGATACAATCAAATTGTCATAGCTCCGGACGACCAAGAAAAGACCACCTTCACGTGCCCATTTGGTACTTTTGCTTACCGGCGCATGCCATTCGGATTATGCAATGCACCGGCCACGTTCCAAAGATGCATGGTAAGTATCTTTTCCGATTTTATTGAGAAGATTATTGAGGTATTCATGGATGATTTTAGTGTCTTTGGCGATTCGTTTGATGGTTGCTTGGAAAATCTCACATTAATCTTAAAACGATGCGTGGAAACGAACCTTGTTTTAAATTGGGAAAAGTGTCACTTTATGGTAAAACAAGGCATCGTTTTAGGGCACATCGTTTCTGAAAGGGGAATTGAAGTTGATAAATCGAAAATAGATCTTGTACGCTACTTACCCTCTCCAACTTCGGTTAGAGAGGTACGTTCTTTTCTTGGCCACGCAGGATTTTATAGGCGATTCATCAAGGACTTTTCAAAGATTTCCACACCCCTATGCCGACTTCTCCAAAAGGATGTGTCCTTCGAATTCAACGAGGAGTGTGAAAAGGCGTTCAAACACCTCAAAGAGATGCTAACTTCGGCCCCCATCATTCGGCCACCAGATTGGAGCATTCCCTTCGAGCTTATGTGCGATGCGTCCGATTATGCTCTAGGCGCTGTTTTAGGACAAAGGAAGGACAAACAGCCACACGTCATATATTATGCCTCTCGGACCTTGAACGATGCTCAATTGAACTATTCCACAACGGAAAAAGAACTTCTTGCCGTTGTTTTTGCTTTAGATAAGTTTCGTTCTTATTTACTTGGCACTAAAGTAATAATTTACACTGATCATGCAGCGTTGAAGTACTTGCTCACGAAGAAGGAGGCTAAACCAAGGCTTATTCGATGGATGCTTCTCCTTCAAGAGTTCGATATCAAAATCCGAGACAAGAAAGGAAGTGAGAACGTTGTGGCTGATCACCTGAGCCGTTTGGTGCATGAAGAGGAGGTTGTGCCGATCCCAGAGACATTCCCGGACGAGCAATTGATGTCCATTGAGGTTAATATGCCATGGTATGCGGATTTAGTTAATTATTTAGCATCTAAAGTCATTCCAAGTGAGTTCAATAAAAACCAACGTGATAAACTTAAGTATGATGCACGAAATTATGTGTGGGATGATCCTTATTTATGGAAATATTGCTCTGATCAAATCATTCGTAGGTGTGTGCATGATTCTGAAATTCAGTCTATTTTAAACTTTTGTCACACTTATGCATGTGGAGGTCACTTTGGCACTCAAAGGACTGCACGTAAAGTACTTGAATGTGGTTTTTATTGGCCTACTATTTTTAAGGATGCTAGAACTTTTTGCATTGCATGTGATCGTTGTCAACGAACTGGAAATATAGGACCAAAAGACCAAATGCCGCAAAGTCCCATCTTTAATGTTGAAATTTTTGATGTGTGGGGCATAGATTTCATGGGTCCCTTTCCTTCATCTCATGGTTTTGTTTATATTCTACTTGCGGTTGATTATGTGTCGAAATGGGTGGAAGCAAGAGCCACCCGTACTAATGATTCTAAAGTGGTTGCAGATTTTGTTAAGACTAACATTTTTGCAAGGTTTGGAATGCCGCGGGTACTTATAAGTGATGGGGGCTCTCATTTCTGCAATCGCACCATTGAAGCACTACTCAAGAAATATGGTGTCACGCATAAGGTGGCAACACCTTATCATCCTCAAACAAGTGGGCAAGCGGAGGTGTCAAATAGGGAAATCAAGCAGATTTTGGAGAAGACCGTAGGGCCAAACCGGAAAGATTGGAGCTTGCGCTTGAATGATGCATTATGGGCGTATCGCACGGCCTACAAAACACCAATTGGAATGTCCCCATTTCGGCTCATTTATGGGAAACCATGCCATCTTCCGGTTGAATTGGAGCATAAAGCACATTGGGCCATCAAAACCTTTAATATGGACATTGATGCCGCAGGTCTTCATAGGAAACTTCAATTGAACGAGCTTGAGGAAGTTAGGAATGAAGCTTACGAGAACTCTCGTATTTACAAGGAGAAAACGAAGGCCTTCCATGACAGGATGATTCGGAGCAAGACGTTCTCTATCGGGCAGAAAGTGCTACTTTTCAATTCTCGCCTTCGGTTATTTCCAGTTCAAATTCAAAGTTTGAAGACGCAACAAGAGTTCAAAGTCAATGGACATCGTTTGAAGCCATATTTCACACCTTTTGAGGAGGAGACCGTGGAGGAAGTCAACCTCCAACCCGTGGGCCCTATTCAAGCTTGATTGGAAGCATCGTCCGGCTGGAAGACGTTAAAGCAAGCGCTTCTTGGGAGGCAACCCATGCAAATAAAGAGGACCTAGGAAGCTCCGACATCACAACCAGATTTGCGTTCCTAAACCCTACTCTTTATTGCTTTTACTTTGCCATATTTGTCATGTTTGCTAGTTGTGTTATTTGCTTGTTTTTGTGTGAGTCTATGTTTGAAACATTGAGGACAATGTTTGGTTTAAGTGTGGGGGGGTAAACAAAGTGTTTTTGTCAAATTCGTAGGATTTTATCACCTAACATTTCAAAGGTTGTTTTTCATCGTTTTAAGTGTTTTTAGAAAGTTTTGATGTGCTTTTATGTGGCTTTACCAGAAAATCCGAAAATTCAAGAAAAAAAATAGAAAAAGTTTTGAAAAAAACCCAAAAAGAGTTGTTTTAAAGTTGTTTTTGTGTGTTTGTGTCGTAGAGTATCTTCCAACACAATGATGAGGATTTGGTTTTTAATTGCATGACCGTTAAAGAAAGTTACAAACATGGATGGAAGTTTGATATGCTCTTTTGTTTATGCTTGGTCATCGTTGTTGTTTACGAATTCAAATATAATCACAAAGAAAGAAAAAATCAGTTTTTGTAACATGCTTGAAGGAAGTAACTCAAACCAACGCTACAACCTTGTGAGACTTGAGCCTAAACGTTTATTTGGAGAGTTAATAATCTTTGAATTTGTTGTTTTCTAAAGTCGTTGCATGATCTCATCATTCTTTGCTTGGTTGCTACTTAGAAGGCGTGTCATCATTATAGATCCAAATATTAGAACTCATACCATTTCATTCAAAACTTAAAATTGAGTGCATAACATATAACAAGATGAAGTGTTTAGTAGTTATCACCAGAGCCAAAAAGCCTTCAACCCATGCATTTGTTTTTTGTAGGATTAACCCCTTTGAGCCTTATTTAGCCTATTTTTGTTGTTAGCCACATTATCCGTACCTAGCCTAGAGTAGGACTATCCATACCCTTGTTCTTGAAGGATAATAAAGCATGACTTAGAGGGAATTCCTTTTGATCAATGTGTGCAGAAAACTAAGTGTGGGGGAAGGGAAAGTTTGTGTGCCAAAAGAAGTAAGAAGGGCACGGGTTAGACAAAGAAAAACAAAAGAAAAGGAAAAAAAAAAAAGAAAGAAAATTCGTAGAAAAAGAAAGAAAAAAAGAAAAAAGTGTGAAGAGTATGAAAAGGAGTTGAAAGAGCATAAAATGAGCTCTAAGTTGTTGGTTGTTGAAGCAAGGGTCCAAAAAGTTGAATTAGACCCTAAGTGTTGCATGAATCTTCCCCTTGAGTTTAAACATTGATTTTCGCATGCAAAAGTGAATTCTAAGTATCAATTTCATTACTTTGCTTATTATTCTTTAAGAATGTTTGTTTATCCTTACCTTTCTTTGTTAGCCAATACCGTAGCCCCGTTACAACCCTTTGCTTCTATCTTGATTGTTATGTGTTTCAATATGTGGAGTTTGGAATTGGTATGAGCATATGATATCCCTGGATCTCGCATCTAAGTAGTAGCATTCCATTCATGAGATCGTATACATACATTCATAATTCCAGAAAATGCTTTTATTGTCATAACGTATGTGAGCATTAGTTTTCATATTTACATCAATCTTCTCACATATAACTAGTGTAGGGTGTGTAGTCAGAAAATCTAAGTGAAAAATGAGTGCATATCTAGTAAGAAATTGAGGGATTCTCTAAGGCATGTTATTACATTCAAAACATTGTTGTAATTGATTAAATGTGAGCTAGTAAGTGATGACTATGATTAAGTATGTGCTTAAGTGTAAAGATGGCTGAAATCTATGTGAGTAGTAATCTTTGGCGTGTCATGTACCATTGGGAATCCCTGAGGCGATTGTTGGAAGGTTTAGGTTATGTTTTGTTTCATTGTTTTGCTCGAGGACTAGCAAAAGCTTAGTGTGGGGGAATTTGATAGGAGCATATTTATGCGCCTTAGTTAGTTAGTTCTTATGCATTTATGTTGTGTTTTCTTAGTTAAGTTAGTCTTTTAAGCTATTTTCATGTGTTTTCAGGTTTTAGAGACAAAGTGAGCAAAAGGATGCAATTTGGAGCATTTTGGAGCAAAATTGGGCTAAAATGGAGTTCATGCACATGAAGCACAAGGGATGGACGAATTTGAGGAATTGGTGAAGCTAGGAAGGCGTTTCAAAGTTGAAGAATTGAAGATACAAAGTTTCTTAGTTGAAGAAGGAAATGACTTGAATGAAGGATTCCTAAATGAATTGGGATTCCTAATCACTAAAGGAGTCCTAATTGAAGATGGATTCCTAGATATATGAAGTTTCCTACTCAAGCAAGGTTTCCTACATGAAGAAGAAGAATTAAAGCCAAAGAATCAGCTCAAGATAAGGAGTATTATCCAAAACCTCATCCATAACCTTATCTTAGCTTATCTTATCCAATCAAACCTTATCCTATCCTATCTTATCCTTATCCTAAACTATCCACATTCCAGCCACTTAGGAGGGTTTCTAATTAGATTAGGATGCTTAAAATGGGATTTCTAGATGACCTTATCTTATCCTATCAAGATGACACCTAAGAACCTTTCTAGAAGCCTAAAAATCTGCCTTGCATTATCCTTCTAGAACCCTAGATCATTGCCGCACCTAATTCCTATTTCCCTTGGGATTTTTGGTTTCTAGAAGCCTTATCTTTTCACACTCTTTCTGCTGCACATTATCTCCCAATCCCTTTGGGTTTTTGACTTGTTTTCCTTATAGGATTGGATGTTATTATCCTATGCAATTTAGGCCTTTAAAACCTTGTCCTTTGCTACCTAGGAATGTGAATTTTCAGCCTATAAATACAAGGCCTTGCCGCACCTATTCATTCACCACCCTCTACCAGATTTTCACTACACCATTCACCATTCATACCTCTTGTGCCGTGAGTTTGCAAGGAGAAGAAGGAAGACAACTTGGAGCCGTGCATGCCATTCAAGGAGCTTGGATTGTGGAGCGTTTCTAGGTGTTTTCTATCTTTATGTCAATGTTTAAATTTATTTGTCTTTGTGTATTTGCGAACATGAGGAACTAATTTCTTTATAGTTAGAGGGGAATTCAAAGCCATGATCATATGTTTTATATGACTTGATTTCTTCCAATTATGATTTCATGAATCGTGAATGTGGTTTACTTATCTATTTGATTGATAACATGTTTATGTATGTTGATTGAGGGTCGACACTTAGTTTGCATGCATGAATTTGATGCTAGAGTATAAGGGAATTTCACCTAATCGTTATTAACTTATATTCATAAGTAGTAAAAGTCGCTAGTCACGATTGTGTTAAGTAAATCCTAGGCAAGAGTAACATGCGTATCCCATAGTTATGAATGCCTTGTCAATGCTTACGATTTCCATTGAACTTAATGATCTTTGATATGTGTCTCTATCATGCGTATTCCATAGTTAGGGTCCTTGATAAGAATAATTTGGTTGTAATGCGTATCCCATTCAATTCAATGAATCTAGGGAAATCTGAGAATTAATTGGTCAATCTAGTTAATTTGGGGCATTGTCATTCATGGTTTGTTGAAAGAGTAATTGGAGATCGAGTCGTATGCATATGTTTCATGTGTGGAGAAGGAACCCTCTAGCTAGCCTTTCCCCATTCTATTTCATCAAAATCGTTTTCATTAAAGTTTGTTTTTAAAGTTTTTGTTTTAAAAGTTAAATTCGTCCGAAATCAATCCCCATTTACTTAGTTGAGTCATAGTAGTTAGAAATCACTTTAGTTTATGTTTTTAAGTGTCTTAGGTCAAGATAAAACCAATTTTTGTCCAAGATTGAATCTAGTGTTCAAAACTGCCCAGATTGTGGTTTTAAGGCAGTTTTGAGTGTTTTTGGGCTGTTTTGAGTCTTTTGGTTTGTTTTGGTGTTTTAAAGTTTAGTTTTGCATTCTTTGAGTTTAGTTTAGTGTTTTAAACTTGTTTTTACGTATTTGAGTCTGTTTACAAGTGATTTTGCAATCCCTCCTAATCCCCGGTTTAGAACGATCCCTACTTACATACTTTGCTACAATTGATAAAAAGAGGGTTAATTTGAGTGTCAACATAATTGTCACATCAATTACTTAGTGTCTAAACAAGTTCCTAGCACTCTCACCAAGCACCAATGTGATAAACTTCGAAAAGATGCACGTTTCTATGTTTGGGATGATCCCTATTTTTGGAAGTATTGCTCTGATCAGATTTTAAGTAGATGTGTGCATGATTGTGAATTTCTTTCGATCCTAAGATTTTGTCATACTTATGCTTGTGGTGGACATTTTGGCACTCAAAGAACGGCATTAAAGGTTCTTGAATGTGGATTTTATTGGCCCACGTTGTTTAAAGATGCTAGAACTTATTGTGTAACGTGTGATCGGTGCCAAAGAATGGGAAACATAGGTACCAAGGATCAAATGCCGCAGCAACCCCTATCCTTTGTTGAAATTTTTGACGTTTGGGGTATTGATTTCATGGGTCCTTTCCCTTCATCTTATGGTTTCACTTATATCTTGCTAGCTGTTGATTACGTTTCAAAATGGGTGGAAGCAAAAGCCACTCGTACTAACGATTCTAAGGTTGTTGCAGATTTTGTGAAAACTAACATTTTTGCTACGTTTGGAATGCCTAGAGTTCTCATTAGTGATGAAGGCTCCACTTTTGTAATCGAACCATTGAGGCTTTGCTCAAAAAGTACAACGTTACACATAAGGTTTCAACACCTTATCATCCTCAGACCAATGGGCAAGCCAAGGTTTCAAACAGAGAGATCAAGTAAATCCTTGAGAAAACTGTGGGGTCAACAAGGAAGGATTGGAGCTTGCACTTAGACGATGCATTGTGGGCTTATCGTACGGCCTATAAAACTCCCCTTGGCATGTCCCCTTTTCGGCTCATCTATGGTAAGCCATGTCATTTGCCCGTCGAGTTAGAGCACAAAGCACATTGGGCTATGAAGACGTTCAACATGGTTATAGATGCCGTCGGGGTGCATAGAAAGCTCCAATTAAATTAACTCGAGGAGATTAAGCACGAGGCGTATGAGAATGCTCGGATTTACAAGGATAAGACCAAGGCGTATCATGACAAGATGCTTCGTACAAAGACATTCTCCAAGGGGCAGAAAGTGCTCCTCTTTGATTCTCGCCTTCAGTTATTCCCCGGTAAGTTACGCTCTAAGTGGATTGGACCTTTTGTTATTACTAATGTTTTTTCCCATGGTGCAGTCTAAGTCCAAAGCATGAAAACCGACCATGAATTTAAGGTGAATGGGCATCGTTTGAAGCCCTATTACGACCTGTTTGAGGAGCATATCATGGAGGAAATACCCCTCCATGCTGTGAGCTATAATGGAGCTTAAAAGGAGGTATCGTCCGGCTGCAAGACGTTAAAGAAAGCGCTTCTTGGGAGGCAACCCATGTATTCAATTAAGGAAGATCTATGAATCGCTCCACAATCAGTTTTGCGTTTCTAAAAACCTTCCCTTTTCTGTAGTTTTATTTTGCCATGATTGTCATTTTTATTTGTTGCTTGTTTAATTGTTTTTAGTGTGGGTTTATTTTTGAAACACTGAAATTTATGCAAGGTATTTTTACATTCATAAAAAAGAAAGGAACATTAAGCATATAAATACAAGAGAGAGCATTCACAAAGGCTGCTTAGGAGAAGTCTCAGTAGTCGGCGGAGCCTCAGCAGTCGGCGGAACCCCAGAAGGAGGAGGCATCAGAGGTTGATCATTTGGAGCTTTATTACGTGGTACAGCCCCAGAAGACGAAGGCAAATGCTGTTGGAACAAACCCATAAACCTCTGATGATCAAGTAAAATCTGACCATCAGATTCTCGCGTCCGGTCAATCTTCCTCTTCATGTTTGTAGCATAGTTATGTGCGAGCCTGTGCAACTGCTTATTCTCATGCTTAAGCCCTCTAATCTCCTGCTTGAGACTCATCACTTCAGACGCCAATGATTCAACTTGACGGGTTCGGGCAAATAGGCGTTGGGCCATATTAGACATGGAACCTGCGCACTGCACACTAAGAGCCAGATAATCCTTAACAGCCAACTCATCAGACCGTTTGGCAAGTAGTCTGTTATCTTCGGGAGTGACAAGGTTCCTGGCCACCACTGCAGCTGTCATATCATTTTTCATCACCGAATCCCCAACGGTAAGAGGACCAGTAGGGGATATGAAGGATGGGCGCTATATGTTGTCTGGAGAAGGCGGGATTGCCTCTTCACCAAGGTTCAAGTCAAAACGACGGTCGGATGGGCTATACATTTTCAGAGGTGTTAAAGAAGGAAGAGGTCTGACAAGTCAAGATCGTAGAAGTGCAAGAAGGGAGTTTTTACAGGCAGAAATTCAAGTGTGCTTTGAACGTCTTGCGTACCTCTATAAAAATCAGCACGCGATGAGATTTCAGAGATCGAAGAGGCGACCTCAGAAATTAAAGAGGCAAACTCAAAAATCAAAGAGGCACTAGCTTTCTCAAAAGCTGGGCTTACTCAGAAACCACGCCCAATCTTCTTTTCCAGATTTGTCTGCACTTGTCACATGCAACCTCTGCACTCGACGGGATTTCAGAGATCGAAGAGGCAATTCCAGATATCGGAGAGGCATCTGCTTTTCCAGACGTGTCAGCATCTGTCACATGCAGAGTAAACTTTGCAGAAGTCACGGGCAGTTTGTCGAAGTGCCGATTCTAAACATCTGTTTTTCCAGACGTGTCAACATCTGTCACATGCAGAGTCAGCTTTACGGAAATCACGGGCAGTTTGTCGAAGCGCCGATTCTAGATATCGAAGAGGAACTTACTTTTCCAGACGTGTCAGCGCCTGTCACATGCACAGTCAGCTTTGCGAAAATTATGGGCAATCTGTCGAAGATCTCTTGTGAAGTAGAAAGCACATGAAGTTTACTATTAAATCATCCAACGGTTGCTGACAAGAGTGAAAGAATAGTACCGGTTATTAATTCTTATAAATGTCACCCTTCACCCTCCATTGCAAGGCAGACATACTTAACCCTTCTTCTTCCCCGAGAATGCCTTTCCAACAAACCCTCTCAAGTCACTTAGTGTTCCTTATTCCTTGGGGTACCTTTGCAAATAACTCATCCAAAGCAAAAGTATTTCATATCATGAATGTTGAAAGAAAGAGTATCTCATATCATGCTTTCTCCCTGTCATTCTCCTTGTCGTTGTTTTGGGACAAGGAGAAAGAGAGCAATCAGCCAACACTTGGTATCAATCTTCCGATCTGGAACCGACTGCCTGGAACCCCTTCCTGATTGCTTACCTAGCCTTGCTCTCGAGTACTCATCTTCATCATTTTATGCTTCCTCTTCGTCTACCACATCTGCCTGGGGAACAGATAAGGGAAGTGAAAATGATACCTCGAAGCATGTGGAGACAAATTGCCAATTCATCCTCAGCTAGGGACAAGGAGAAAGAAAGCAAGAGGTGGGCACTTAGAAAGATTGAAGAAAGAAACATACCAACACCTTTACATCGTGCTTGCCTGCTATGCAGAAAAAACAAGCAGAGAGAATGCAGACTGTACAGTCAAATCAACCCAGCAGAAGAAGTCTGATTTGAAACCAAGGAACTCTGATATTCCTCGCTCAGGATTCCAAACCAGTTCGAGATCAAAGCTGTGGAAAGTTAACAAGATCATCTATCTCCAAAACCAGATTTGCGTTCTTAAACTCTACTCAGTTTGTTTTTTTTTTTATTTTGCTATACTTGTCATGCTTATTCGTTGTTTGTTTATTTGCTTGTTTTTGTGTGAGTTTATGCTTGAAACATTGAGGACAATGTTTGATTTAAGTGTCGGGGTGGGGGGTAACCATTATTTTGCATGAAATTCGTAGGAGTTTATCACCCATTACTTCTAGTGTTGTTCCTTACTGTTTTAAGTGTTTTTAATCTGTTTTGGAGTGTTTCAGTGTGTTTTGACATAAAAATCCGAAAATGTCATAAAAATTTGAAAAATTGTTTTGAAAAACCCAAAAAGAGTTGTTTTTGTATGTTTATTTGTGTCTTAGGGTACTGATAGGAGCATATTTATGCGACTTAATTGGCTTGTTCTCGTGCGTTTACGTTGTGTTTCTTTAGTTATTTTAGTGTTTAAAGTCACTTTTATGTGTTTTCAGGTTTTAAGGATAAAGTATGCATACATGTGCATTTTGGAGTCGTTTGGAGCAGTTTTTGTGCATCAAATGGATTGCATATGCTTGGAGCAAACACATGGCAAAGAAAAGAATGTTGCAGCACACACATGGGAGCACACGGCATGGCAGAAATTATGTGTGTTTGGTGGTTGAAATAATGAAGAGCATGTGTGTGTGCAAGTGTGACAGCTTGTACATGTGGAAATGATGACTAGATGGCAGCACACACACATGAGAATGCAAGGAAACACATGGCATGGGCAGCAGGAAATCAGAAAATGAAGAATGAAGATGTGGAAATGATGATTACATGGACATACACACACATGCAAAGAGGCCTTGAGCACCATCCTTCACACTTGTGCAGCAGCAGCCCTTCATCATTACTTAATATTTCTGCCACAAGAACATGGAGACAACATTATACAAGGCATGTGCAAAAGAGAAACATGGACAACCAACAAATTCGTCAAAACTGCCTATGCAGATTAGCTGACTTTGGAAGCATGTTACGAACAGCTCCAAATGAATGAGAGAATGAGCCTTATATGCTTGGAAAGCTACGAATGTCTACTTTCTGGAGCAATTTACAGATTGTGAATTCAATTTATTTATCTGTTCGTATAAAAACTGATTTGTGTATGTTGGTTGAGAGTACACGCTTAATTTTCATGCATGAATTTGACGCTAGAATATAAGAGAGTTTCACCTAATCGTTATAAACTTATATTCACAAGTAGTGAAGGTTGCTAGTCACAATCACGTTAAGTAAATTCTTGGCATAAGTTTCATGCAAATCATAGTAACGAGTGCCTCGTCAATGCTTATGTTTTTCATAGAACTTAATGATTCTTGCTTGTATCTCTATTATGCAATTCATGTAGGGAACTTGTAGGGAATGTTTTGGGTTGTCGTATGCAATCATCCAACCCAATAACTTGTGGAAAAACTGAGGGTTAATTAGTGCAATTCACGGTTAATTTGGGGCGTTGAGTATTCATAGCTTATCGAAAAGCAACTGGAAATCGTTTTGTATGCAAGTGTGACATGTGTGGAGAAGAACCTCCTAGCTAGCCTTCCATCCATAAGTTTCATTCAAATTCATTTACAATATGTTTTGTTTTACAAAGTTTGTTTTGTTTTCAAATTCGTCAAAACCAATTCCCCTTTTATTTTGAAGTGTTAGATTAATTAGAAATCAATTTAGTTTGTGTTTTTAAGTGTCTTGAGTCAAGTGGTAAACCAATTTCTTCCAAATTTGAGTGTTTAGGTGCTGTTTTGAGTCTTTTGGTTTGTTTTAGTGTTTTAAAGTATAGTTTTGCATTCTTTGAGTCTAGTTTAGTGTTTTAAACTTTGTTTTTACATTTTCAAGTCAGTTTCCAAGTGATTTAGCAATCCCTCCTAATCCCCAGCCTAGAACGATCCCTACTTACATACTTGCTACAATTGATAAAAAGAGGGTTTAATTTGTGTGCTTATATATTTCGCATCAAATTTTTAGCGCCGTTGCCGGGGATTAGCAATTTTGCTAATCCCTTGTTAGTTCTTTTTGTTTATTTTCATGTATTTTTGTTCCTAGTTGATGACTTGACTTGTTTTTTTTGTTTTAGGTGGTTTATGACTCAAAGTTCTCAACTTATTCATAAGCACATCCGTGACTTTGACGACGATTTTGAGAGAACTTTGAGATGAAGAAGGAACCAACAAGAGTCCAACCCACTTAGCCTGGAACCTAACCTTGAAGAACAAGTTCCAGAAGAGGAGGAGATACCCACGGCACAAGTGGGAGAAATAGTGCAAGACATGGCCATGGACAACCGAACACTCAAGGAGCTCGCCGCTTCGGGATTGGATAATGCTGCACCTTTGTGTATCCAATATCCCACGGCTGCGCAAGGTAAGACCGAAGAGTTCAAGTTAAAGTCAAGTTTGCTCCACCACATTCCAAAATACCATGGGCTGTCCATGGAGGATCCGAACAAGCATTTAAAAGAATTTGAAATGGTGTGTTCAAGCATGACTCCGGTTAACGTCGACGGAAGTATTTTGAAGATGAAGGCTTTTCCATTCTCTTTAATGGATAAAGCCAAAGATTGGTTGTACGAGTTAGCTCCCGGAACTGTCACAACTTGGGAGAGTATGAAGAAGGCGTTTTTGGAGAAGTTTTTCCCAACTTCTCGAATCATTCTCCTACGTAAAAAGATTAGTGGTATTCAGCAAGAGGAATGTGAGTCTTTTCCCACTTATTATGAACGTTTTAAATCACTTGTTGCTTCTTGTCCATAACATCAGATGAAGGAGGAGTTACTTCTACAATACTTTTATGAGGGGCTCCTACCACTTGAACGTCAAATGCTCGATGCCTCGGCGGGTGGAGCATTGGTGGACAAAACACCCTTGGCTGCCAAGATCTTGATCGCTAATCGAGCATTGAACGCTCAACAATACGAAGGCGTTGGCCAAAGAGGACCCCCACGACAACAAGTGCATGAGGTAAGTTCCACATCTGACATTCATTCACAATTAGCTAATCTTACTTCCATTGTGTCTCAGATGGCCGAAGGAATGAGGATGCAAGGGCCAATGGTGTGTGGCGTATGTTCTATCCAAGGACATGCCTCGGAAAAGTGCCCTCAACTCATTGAGAATGGTGGATGGGAGAGCGCTAACGCAATTGGATTTCAATGCCAAAACCAACCGAGGAACGATCCATATTCAAACACATATAATCCAGGTTGGAGAGACCATCCAAACTTCAAGTGGAGGGAGGCCCAACAACCCCAACGACAAGGAGGCTTTAGGCAACAACCCCTGGGGTTTTTCACCAAGCCATACGCACCCCCATATGTTCCACAACAATCTGCCCCAAATGCTTCAGGTACATCTCTAGACAATGATACACTCCTTAAGTTACTAACTAACTTGTCTCAGGGGCAAGAAAATCAAACCAAAGCTATGCAAAGCCAAGACAAAAGGGTGGATCAATTGGAGAAACAAATTGGGCAGATTGCAGACTTTGTGAGCAAATTTCGGGACCCAGGCCAACTCCCTAGTTCTACCATTCCAAATCTAAAAGGAGGTTTCGAAAGTGCAAAAGCCATATTGTTGAGAAGTGGAAAAGAAGTTGGGGCAGGTCCTAAACCATCTACATCAGGTCTCAAAGAAGATAAAAAACTACAATTTTAAGAGGAGGACACAAGCCCACCCACGGAAAAGGTGGACACACCTTTGCCGCAAGCTTCCATAGGCCCAAATCTGTCCAATTCGGCCAATCAAGGTAAGAATATGTTAAATTCAATTCCTACTAATGTTTTTCCTTCGAATGTCCCCTTTCCTAGCAGATTTTTGCAATCCAAGAACGAAGAGGAGGAAAAAGATGTTCTAGAGACGTTTAGAAAGGTACATGTCAACATTCCCCTCCTTGATGCCATAAAGCAAATCCCGAAGTATGCCAAGTGTTTAAAGAAGCTTTGTATAACAAAGAAACGTGTCCAGGAGAAAGAAGTGGTACATGTAAGCGAGAAAGTATCCGCCATCTTGCAACGCAAACTACCCCCCAAATGCAAAGATCCGGGTAGTTTTACAATTCCTTGTGTCATTGGAAACACTCGCTTTGAATCTGCCATGTTAGATTTAGGTGCTTCTATAAATGTTATGCCATACTCAATTTATGCATCTATGAATTTAGGAGTGTTGAAAAATGATGGTGTAATCATACAATTGGCCGATAGATCTAACGCCTATCCAAAGGGAGTTTTGGAAGATGTTCTTGTGCAGGTAAATCACTTAATCTTTCCGGCGGATTTCTATGTTCTCGAAATGGATGAATCGGACCATGCCCCTTCATTGCCCATCCTCCTTGGAAGGCCATTCATGAAAACGGCTGAAATGAAGATTGATGTGGCCAAAGGATTAGTAACTATGACATTTGGTGGTGACATGATTAGTTTTAAAATTTCTGAATCCATTGAGACTCCTAATGTTGTTCATTCTTGTTGTGCCATTGATAAAATAGAAAAGATAGGACTGGACCATTCAGCACTAGGCACAAAGGATGCATCAAGAACCATGCAAGACGAGGGAATTGGAGTGGAGCACAAGGACCATACGGCCACTGCCCTCAAAATGCTCAAATTGGCCGAACGCACCATGGGGAAGAATGTTCACATTGCTGCCACTTCATCATAACACATAGGTAAGCCACCTAATCCAAATCCAATTCCCATTAAAGTTGATAGGTGGTTCCCTTCTTTGGTGCAGGTACCCAAGCAAATCCCCGATGGTGGGCGTATGAACATGAACCTTAGGCAACACAACGCACCCATCAACAAACATCACTATCCATTTTCGTTCAAGGATGTAATGTATGAGAACTTTGTTGAGCATGTTGTGGAGGACATTCCTTTGCATGCCGTGGGCTCCAATGGGGAGTAATTGCGTTCTTCGTCCGGCTGCACGATGTTAAAGCAAGCGCTTCTTGGGAGGCAACCCATGTATTCAAATAAGGAAGATCTATGAATCGCTTCACAATCGGTTTTGCGTTTCTAAAAACCTTCCATTTACTACGTTTCTTTACCTTGTTTGTCATTTTTAGTTGTTGCTTGTTTGATTTCTTTTGGTGTGGATTTTTGGTAAACAAGATACTTTTTCATTGATTTTTGTAGAAAAGGAACATTTAAGCAGAAAATTACAATAGGGAGCCTTCACAAAGGCTGCTTAGGAGAAGCCTCAGCAGTCGGCGGAGCCCCAGAAGGAGAAGGCAGCGGAGGTTGATCATTTGGAGCTTCAGTACGCGGTACAGCCCCAGAAGACGAAGGCAAATGCTGTTAGAACAAACCCACAAACCTCTGATGATCAAGTAAGATCTGACCATCAGATTCCTGCATCTGGTCAATTTTCCTCTTCATGTTTGTGGCATAGTTGTGTGCGAGCTTGTGCAACTATTTATTCTCATGCTTGAGCCCTCTAATCTCCTGTTTCAGACTCATCACTTCAGCCGCCAACGATTCAACTTGACGGGTTCGAGCAAATAGGCGTTAGGCAATGTTGGACATAGAACCCGCACACTGCACACTAAGAGACAGAGACTCCTTAACAGCCAACTCATCAGACCGTCTGGAAAGCAGTCTGTTATCTTTAGGAGTGACAAGGTTCCGGGCCACCACCGCAGCGGTCATGTCATTCTTCATCACCGAATCCCCAACGGTAAGAGGACCAGTAGGGGATATAAAGGATGGGCGCCATATGGTGTCAGGCAAAGGCGGGACTACCTCTTCACCAAGGTTCAAGTCAAAACGACGGTCGGAGGGGCCAGACATTTTCAGAGGTGTTAAAGAAAGAAGAGGTCGGACAAGTCAAGATCGTAGAAGTGCAAGAAGGGAGTTTTTATAGGCAGAAATTCAAGTGTGCTTTGAACGTCCTGCGTACCTCTATAAAAAACAGCACGCGATGGGATTTCAGAGATCGAAGAGGCGAGCTCAAAAATCAAAGAGGCGCTAGCTTTCTCAAAAGCTGGGCTTGCTTAGAAACCACGGCCAATCTTCTTTTTCAGAGATCGAAGAGGCGCCAACTTTTCTCAAAAGTTGGGCTTGCTCACAAACCACCGATTCCAGATATCGAAGAGTGTCAGCTTTCTCAGCCTCGTCCGCACCCGTCACACGCAAACTCAGCTTTGCGGAAATCACGGGCAGTTTGTTGAAGCGCCGATTCCAACCATCTGTCTCTCTCAACCTCGTCAGCTTTGAGGAAATCACGGGCAATCTGTCGACAATTTCTGTTGAAGTAGAAAACACGTGAAGTTTACTGTTCAATCATCCAACGGTTGCCGACAGGTGTGAAAGAACAGTACCGGTTTTTATTTCCTATAAATGTCGACCTTCACCCTCCATGGCAAGGCAGATATACATAACCTTCCGTCATCTCTGAGAATGCCTTTCCAGCAAACCCTCTCGAGTCACTCAGTGTTCCTTATTCCTTGGGGTACCTCTGCAAACAACACATCCAAAGCAAAAGTATTTCATATCATGAAGGTTGAAAGCAAGAGTATCTTATATCATGCTTTCTCCCTGTCCTTCTCCTTGTCTTTGTTTTAGGACAAGGAGAAAGAGGGCAATCAGCCAGCACTTGGTATCAATCTTCCGATCTGGAACCGACTGCCTGGAACCCCTTCCTGATTGCTTACCTAGCCTTGCTCTATAGTACTCATCTTCATCATCTTATGCTTCCTCTTCGTCTACCACATCTGCCTGGAGAACAGATAAGGGAAGTGAAAATGATACCTCCAAGCATGTGGAGACAAATTGCCAATTCATCCTTAGCTAGGGACAAGGAGAAAGAAAGCAAGAGGCGGGCACTTGGAAAGATTGAAGAAAGAAACAGACCAACACCTCTACCTCGTGCCTGCCTGCCGTGCAGAAGAAACAAGCAAAGAAGAATGCAGACTGTGCAACTCTCGCTCAGAATTCCAAACCAGTTCGAGATCAAAGCTGTGGAAAGATAACAAGATCATCTATCTCCAAAACCAGATTTGCGTTCTTAAACTCTACTCTGTCTAATTTTTATTTTGCCATACTTGTCATGTTTATTCGTTGTTTGTTTGTGTGAGTTTATGCTTAAAACATTGAGGACAATGTTTGATTTAAGTGTGAGGGGGGGGGGTAACCATTGTTTTGCATGAAATTCTTTGCATGAAATTCGTAGGAATTTATCACCCATTACTTCTAGTGTTGTTCCTTGCTGTTTTAAGTGTTTTTAAGCTATTTTGGAGTGTTTTAGTGTGTTTTGGCATAAAAATCCGAAAATATCATAAAAATTTGAAAAATTATTTTGAAAAGCCTAAAAAGAGTGTTTTGAGTCGTTTTTGTGTGTTTGTGTCTTAGGGTACCTTCCAACACAATGATGAGGATTCGGTTTTTAATTACATGACTGTTAAAGAGAGTTATAAACATGGATGAACATTTGATTTACTCTTTGGTGTATGCTTGGTTGTGATTATAATTTATGAATTCACATGCAATCATAAAGGAAAAATTACATGGACATACACACACATGCAAAGAGGCCTTGAGCACCATCCTTCACACTTGTGCAGCAGCAACCCTTCATCATTACTTAATATTTCTGCCACAAGAACATGGAGACAACATTATACAAGGCATGTGCAAAAGAGAAACATGGACAGCCAACAAATTCGTCAAAACTGCCTGTGCAGATTAGCTGACTTTGGAAGCATGTTACGAACAGCTCCAAATGAATGAGAGAATGAGCCTTATATGCTTGGAAAGCTACGGATGTCTACTTTCTGGAGCAATTTACAGATTGTTAATATCATTTTTCTAGAAGAAGTTATGGGCATTGTAACACTGAAAGGTTCAGAAACGGGCTAAGCAGATTTGGCTAATAAAATGAGAAAGTAAAGGCACTTGTTTTGTGTTTTGCTTTGTCATCAACACTCAGCAGCAAATGGGGTTATGATTACACTCATTTGTCTTTGGAGCAAGTGGAAATACACAGCTAGAAGAGAAGGCACAACACATGCAAAGGAAAGGAGAAACATGGGCTGAAAATAGGTGGATTGGTGGTTGAAATGATGAAGCATGTGTGTGTAAATGTAAAGGAAAACATGGCAGAAAATGTGTGTGTTTTATGGTGGAAATGATGAAGCATGTGTGTGTAAATGTAAAGGGGAAACATGACAACACACACCCACACAAGCTACACATGCAAAGGAAATGGAGTGGTCCTCTCTCAAAGCTTATAAATACCACCTCCCATATTCATCAAGAAAACAGATTTTATCCTTGCCTTAGCCGCACCTCTCCATCACCATTCTCTCCAAATTCAGCCAAAAATCATCCCTAGCCACACCACCCATCAACCCTAAACCTTTCCATACCATTCCCCATCCATTCTACACCATAAAAACCACCCAAAACCTGTCCAAAACCTCTAGTGCCGCAGCTTGCAAGAAAGGAGAAAGAAGAAGAAACCTGGTGCCGTGCCTAAGCCCAAGCCTTGGGAGTGTTGGAGCGTTTCTAGGTGTTTTCTATCTTTGTTTTTAATGTCTAAATTTATGCATCTTTGCTTTGTGAGTATGAGGAACTAAACCCCTCTTAGTTAGGGGGGGATTCGAAACTATGTTCATGATTGCAATATGATTTGATTATATCCAGTTGTGATTCATAAGTTGTGAATTCAATTTACTTATCCGTTCGTATAAAAACTGATTTGTGTATGTTGGTTGAGAGTGCACGCTTAATTTTCATGCATGAATTTGACGCTAGAATATAAGGGAGTTTCACCTAATCGTTATGAACTTATATTCACAAGTAGTGAAGGTTGCTAGTCACAATCACGTTAAGTAAATTCTTGGCATAAGTTTCATGCAAATCATAGTAATGAGTGCCTCGTCAATGCTTATGTTTTTCATAGAACTTAATGATTCTTGCTTGTATCTCTATTATGCAATTCATGTAGGGAACTTGTAGGGAATGTTTTGGGTTGTCGTATGCAATCATCCAACCCAATAACTTGTGGAAAAACTGAGGGTTAATTAGTGCAATTCACGGTTAATTTGGGGCGTTGAGTATTCATAGCTTATTGAAAAGCAACTGGAAATCGTTTTGTATGCAAGTGTGACATGTGTGGAGAAGAACCTCCTAGCTAGCCTTCCATCCATAAGTTTCATTCAAATTCATTTACAATCTGTTTTGTTTTACAAAGTTTGTTTTGTTTTCAAATTCGTCAAAACCAATTCCCCCTTTATTTTGGAGTGTTAGATTAATTAGAAATCAATTTAGTTTGTGTTTTTAAGTGTCTTGAGTCAAGTGGTAAACCAATTTCTTCCAAATTTGAGTGTTTAGGTGCCGTTTTGAGTCTTTTGGTTTGTTTTAGTGTTTTAAAGTATAGTTTTGCATTCTTTGAGTCTAGTTTAGTGTTTTAAACTTTGTTTTTACATTTTCAAGTCAGTTTCCAAGTGATTTAGCAATCCCTCCTAATCCCCGGCCTAGAATGATCCCTACTTACATACTTGCTACAATTGATAAAAGAGGTTTAATTTGTGTGCTTATATATTTCGCATCAGGTACCTTCCAACACAATGATGAGGATTTGGTTTTTAATTACATGACTGTTAAAGAGAGTTATAAACATGGATGAAAATTTGATTTACTCTTTGGTGTATGCTTGGTTGTGGTTATAATTTATGAACACATGCAATCATAAGGAAAAATCAATTTTGTAACATGCTTGAAAGAAGGAACTCAAATGTACGCTACAACCTTGTGAGACTTGAGCCTAAACGTTTATTTGGAGGGTTAATAATCTGTGCATCATTGTTTTCTAAAGTCGTTGCATGATCTCATTATTCTTTGCTTGGTTGCTACTTAGAAGGCGTTTCATCATTTAGTTCCAAATGCTAGAACTCATGCCTATTTCATTCAAAGCATGCTATTGATTTGCATAATACATATTCAAGATGAAGTTGTGTAGTGACCACCACAACCAAATTGTTGTGCCCTATTTCATTATGTGTTTAAGTTTAATCCCGTTGAGCCTTGTGTAGCCTATGTTCTTTGTTAACCCACACTATCCTCACCTAGCTTAGATTAGGACCATCCATACCCTTGTTCTTGAAGTATAGTGGAGCACAACTTAGAAAGAATTCATTTTGATTAACATTATTGCATAAAACAAGTGTGGGGGAATTTAGATTTCAAAGTTGTGTTTTTTTTGTGTGTGCCAAAGAAATTGGGCACGGCAGAGAGAAAAATTCGTGGAAAAAAAGAAAAAGAAAAGAAAAATAAATGCATGAGTTGCATGAATTTTCCCTTGTGTTTAAAAGTAGATTTCTGCATTCTATGAGAATTCTAAGTACCTGAATCATTACTTTGCTCATTATTGCTTTAAGAACATTTGTTTACCCTTACCTTTCTTTGTTAGCCAACGCCCTTAACCCCGTTACAACCCTTGACTTCCATCTTGAGTGTTGTGTATTTCAATACGTGGAGTTTGAAATTGGTATAAGCATATGATATCACTGGTTCTCGCTTCTAAGTAATGGCAATCCGTTCATGAGATTATATATATACATGCATTAATAATTCCAGAAATTGTTTCTTTGTCGAAAAACATATGTGAGTACTAGTTTTCTTGTTTACATCAATCTTCTCACATATACCTAGTATAGGGAGTGTAGTCAGAAATTCTTGTGTGAAAATAAGAGTGTGTTTGGTAAGGAATTGAGGGAATTCTCTAAGGCATGTTACTACATTCAAAATGCTGTTTTAATTGATTAAATGTAAACTAGTGAATGGTGACTATGATCAAGTATGCTCGAGGGTAAGGATCACTTAAATCTATGTGAGTGGTGATCTTTGGCATGTCATGTTTCATTGAAAATCCCTGAGGCAAATGTTGGAAGGTATAAGTTATGTTTTGTCATTGTTTTGTTTTGCTCGAGGACTAGCAAAAGCTAAGTGTGGGGGAATTTGATAGGAGCATATTTATGCGATTGAGTTAGCTTGTTCTCATGCATTTATGTTGTTATTTCTTAGTTAATTATATATTTTAAGCTATTTTCGTGTGTTTGTAGGTCCATAGGCTTTATAAAGCAATAAGGTGTATTTTGGAGCAGTTTTGGGCTTGGAATGGATAGCACATGCATGGAGCAAGGTGGATGGACGAAATAGAAGACTAAAGAGGCTTGGAATGTGTTAAAAAGAAAGAAGAATTAATGTAAAAATGACAAAGAGCTCAACAACCAAAGAAGAAACATGAGTCAAGATTACCTTATCATCATCCATGTTCCCTCCTTGCACTTAATTGCTACACCATTCCTTGTTCCCTCCATCATTTCAGATTTCATGCATCATTACATTGAATCATTGCTCTCAATTGCTACACCATTCCTTGTTCCCTCAATCATTTCAGATTTCATGCATCATTACTTTGAATCATTTCAACACCACTCCATTTTACCCATGCTTTGCATCATTACTTTACTTTCACCTTTGAATCATTTCAACACCACTCCATTTTACCCACCACTCCATTTTACCCATGCTTTGCATCATTACTCCACTTTCACCTTTGAATCATTTCAACACTACTCCATTTTACCCATGCTTTGCCTTGCACTTCCTTTATAAAAGGAAGTGTGTGTAACATAAATGGAGTTCATATTTTTTTAGATCATTCACTCCCATTTCAATACAACCTTCATCCAAACACATCCATTCATCTTCACATCCATTCCTCCATACAAACAAACCTTCAAACACTCACCAACACCTTGTGCCGTAACAAAGGAAGGAAATGAAAGTGCTTGGACGTGCGTGCTGTCAACTTGGATCGTTGGAGCGTTTAGGTGTTTTCTTTCTTTTGTTTCTAATGTTAAATTCATTTTCTGGTTTTGTTGCAATTATGAGTGGCTAAACCCCCATTTAGTTAGGGGGAAGTTTGAAGCCATGAACATGCTTGAGATATGAATTGATTTCTTCCAATTGTGATTAGATAAGTTGTGATTGTAATTCAATTATCTATTTTATTCATAACTGATTCTTGTATGTTTCTTAAGGATGCATACTTAATTTTCATGCATGAATTAGATGCTAGAATATAAATGAGTTTCACCTAATCGTTACAAGTTTATATTCATGAGTAGTGAAGGTTGTTTATCACAATCGCGTTAATTGAATTCTTGTCAATTGTATCAAGCATTCATAGTTATAATTGCCTCGTCAACACTTATGATTTTCATTGAACGTAATGATCTCTGATTGTATCTCTATTATGCATTCATATAGGGGACTTTTAGAGAATGATTTGGGTTGTCGCATGCATTCATCCAATTCAATGAGTAAAGGAAAATATGAGGGTTAATTTGTGCATCACGGTTAATTTGGGGTGTTGAGCATAATAGTTTATTGAAAAGCAATTGGAAATCGATTCATGTACAAGTGTGTCATGTGTGAAGAATGGACCTCTAACTAATCCATCCATCATCGTATTCCTCAAATTTGTCTTACAATCTGCCTAGTTTTATAACTTGTTTGTTTGTTTCAAATTCATCAAAACCAAAATCCCCATTTTACTTTCTTGTTCCAAAGTGTTAAATTTCGGTTTTGTTTGTGTTTTTGAGTGTTTTGATTCAAACCAAAACACTAAATTCGTCCAAAATTGTGTTAGAGTCAAATCTGCCCAGTTTGTGTTTTTTTAGGCAGTTTTGAGTCTTTAGAATCTATTTTGAGTCCCTTGAGTCTATTCAAACGTTTTTAACTTTATTTTTATGTTTTTGAGTAAGTTTAGAGGTTTTAGCAAGCCCTCTTAATCCTTGGTTTAGAACGATCCCTACTTGCATTTATAATACAATTTGACAACAAGAGGGTTTAATTTGAGTGCTTAACTTTCATCGCATCAATGACCACGCCAGCCTTCGCTACATCACCATCGTCTTCCATGTCCATTTCTACGGGACTCCCTCATCAGCGTTTATTATCTATCAAGCCTTCAATGTTTCTCTCAGCAACTACCATCTTCCTCCCTGATCACTTATATACTCATTCCCATATCCACGACTACTCCAATCTGAACCCTAAGGTTCCCAACCCCAACTATAATATGTAGATATAACAAGGCCATGACTCGCTGCAAAAAGGGTGGGTTTAAGGCAGGGGATGTGTTTTGGAGTTTGGCAATTTGCCCACTGTAGAAATTAACTCACTTATAGCAGATTACATTGCATGTGCCACCATAACGAATAGGGCCGGCTACAACGATCTAGGTATTGAACTCATCACAATATGTATATATCTTACTTACGTTCTTGTTTGTCTCTAACCCATTGGAGACAAACTTGCTACCTCATTTGTGGATAATACTGTTGAAATATCTCACTCGACCGTATCAATAAGAAAGAAAGAGTTTAAATATCCTAACCCTACTCCAACTAAAACCGAGATTTTTTGTGATAAAACTCCACACCTGACGGATTTGTAAGTGGTAATTACCAAGTTGATGACAATATAGATGTTGTTGGAAGTGGGCCATTTGCCCTTCTCTTTGCCAATATTTAGAAGAAGATAAATTTCCTCTACCATGAAGATGAGAAAAAGGGAGGAAAAAAAGAGATATTTGGTGGTTGGGGCTTTCGAAAAGAGGTGTTAGTTTTAGTTGGGCTTTTGAAAAGAGGCGTTAGTTTCAGTTGGGCTTTCGAAAAGATTGGTTGGGGCTTCTGAAAAGAGGTGTTAGTTTTAGTTGGGCTTTTGAAAAGATTAGCGTTTGTTCCAACTGGATTTTCGAAAAGAGGCGTTGGTTCCAACATATCAAAAGATTTATTTATCGGGCTTTCGAAAAAAGATGTTAGTTCTAATTGGACTTTCGAAAATGGGATATTGGAAAATAGAAAGGAAAGTATTTTAGGATTTGATTTAAGAGTAAATTGTAGCAATGTTCCCTCAACTTTAATCAAATTGGAGCATTGGTCCCTCAACTAAAAATCTATTACCATTGGTTCCTGAACTCATCAAAATGTGTAATTATGGTCATTTTCGTCAACTTTGTCAGAATTTTGTCAAAATAAGTTATGTTGGAAGGACCATTGCTACAATTTGGGTCTCTCAACTAATCAAGATGTTTAGCTATGGTCATTTTCGTCAACTTCATCAAAATTTTGTCAAATGAGTTATATTGGAAGTACCATTGCTACAATTGGTTAAAGTTTGAGGGACCATTGCTCCAAATGAGCTAAAGTTGAGGGACAATTTCTCCAATTGGATTAAAGTTGAGAGACCAATGATAATGAATTTTTAATTAAGGGACCATAGATGCACGTTTTGATGCGTTGAGGGACCAACGGTAATGGATTTTTAGTTGAGGGACCATTGCTCCAATTGAGTTAAAAGTTAAGGGACCATTGCTACAATTTACTCTTGATTTAATTAGTGATTTTATATGATTTAATTAGGGTTTTGATATGATTTAATTTGTTCTAGGTTTTCTTGTCTTGTAGACAAAGGATTGTTTTGATTTATTTCCTAGTATTGCTCCTTTGTAATCTTATAAATACCTCCTTATGGAGAAGAATAAATTATTGAAGTAGTATTTTGAGAAAAAAAATGGTATTAAAGCCAGGCAGCGAGCTTGTACTGTACTGCCACGTGATGGGTGGGTCCCCTTGGCCCTGCGCGATGATGGTGGGTCCCTTGGTCCCGCGTGTAGGGTGAGCCCCCTTGACTCCACGTGGTTGTCGATGTGTGGATCTCCCATGTATAACCCACTAATTGGGTCCCATGTGAGGGGGCGTGTTGAAATGTCCCACATCGACCGTATCAATGAGAAAAGAAGAGTTTAAATATCCTAATTCCACACTAACACTGAGGCCTTTTGTGATAAAACCCCACACCTGACGGATTGTGCATATGATAATTATCAAGTTGAGAACAATATCGGTGTTGTTGGAAGTGGGCTTTTTGCCCGTCTCTTTGATAATTCTACAGATACATGTCAATGAATGCATGAGATAGCTATTTTCAAACTTCAAAGGCCAAAGCTTTCTTCATGCAACATTGTTACTATGTTGTCGTGACTATATTTTTGTAATCCCATGGGAATAATTAATTAGATGTTAGAGAGTTTTGTTTTTGTGGTCAAGTAGATATGTTAGAGAGATTAGATAAGTTGCACAAAGAAAGAAAGAACACGGAATGTGGGATCATTTGGCACTGCTTTCCCTAGAAGCCATAGATTCTTGAATGCTTGCATTCGCGAGGGAGACCTTTGTTGAACTTAATACGGTCAGTGCAGTAGTCATAGACCATGAACTTGCTCTGCACCCATCGAAGCCTGTTTCGCTCTGCAGCATTGAGCCCTTGGTTCTTCCATGAAGAGCCGACTGCTGATCTTTCCGTAGATGTGGACGCACAAGATGGTCCTTGTGACCCAAGGCAAGCGTTGATGTTGAAGTTTCTGTAAGAGGCAGTGAAAGGAGCTAGGCTCCAGTCAGTCTTCACACGCCCACCTTGTGTTGCCCAGTCATCGGCATTCCAAAAGGTTGCATAAATCCCCATGGATTGGTTTTTAGGGAATGGAAGACCAATTGATTCCAAGTTGTTGAACACTCTAATTTTACTGTCATCTACCAAGAATCTGCATGACAGTTACATATGAGTTCAAGGTGAGTGCAATAAAATTTTGGGTAAAGACCAATACCGAGTACCAACCTACAATACTTGGTAACTAGTCGATATTCGGTTAATATTTTGTATATAACCTCAAGTTTATAAACTATTGTAGGCTGGTATTTGGTACCACCAATTAAATTTTTTCTAAATTCTAGTAGAGATGGACTAATTCGGGCAGACCTTTGTCAGAGACGTGGTTTACAAATATGGTCAGGATTATGATATGTGTCGTTGAGTGGTACTTACATAATGCGCTTGGTGTTCCAAACAATGGAGTAGGTGTGGAAGTCCTGAGTGGGATCGAACCATAGATGGAATTGTTGTTCCTTGAGCCCTTGTCCTTGGGCGTAGACATTAGTATGGATAGTGTAGGGTTCCCCAGTTGAGTTCCCCAGAAACTCAAAGTCAATCTCATCATGATTTGCACCTGAAGAAGATAACTGCACATGCATGCATGCATATGTTTCAATAATTAGCAATGCACAAGCAATATTTATGAAAATACCTATCAAATAAAACTAGGACCAAATTTTTTTTTAGGGCTAGGGATTGAGAGTTGTTACGTAAAATGTTGTCACGGTACCAGCTGAGTTCCCAGGTTGCAACTTGAGTTGCATATCAAACCTTCCAAATAAGTACGCATTCTTTGATTTGAAACCTGCTCCAGAAGATTTGTCAAGGGCGAGTGTGATAATTTGTCCATTTTCGAGAACCTTAGCGTGTTGATCGCCGAACATAACCTCATAGTCTTGATAGAAATTACCGGCTGAGGCAACGACGGCCATCAGAGAAATTGTGATCGAACAAAGAAAAAACAACATCGAGACCTTAGAAGAAGACATTTTTATTTGAAGAATTTTGTATAGGACTCAAAACTCAAATTGACGTTGGTTAGGATAATTTGGAAAAACAAGACTTTGAAAACTATTCAGAAACAGAAATGATCAGAAAATGAGGAAATAATGTTGTTACAAAGTTTCTCTTCAATGGACAACAATTTCCTATCAGAGAAAAAGCAATTTTTAAAAGTAATCTAGATTTTCATTTAAAAAGTAAAACTAAGAATACAATCTAAATTAATCTTCAGATTGTATCTCAGTTCGTAAAAATTGTTTCCGAAACACAAAATGTTGCTTATAAATTGTAGGCAGAGTGGTATGCTGCGTTTGAATAGATCATGCTGTATTTAGAATATTGAGATTGAATGTCCAAATTAACGTGGTTTCCCATTGCAAATTGGGATTGTGGCCATGCGACAAACTAGCTACATATTTTTTGGATGATGCTGTTGTTATTAGTCTATCTGAATGAATGGGATTGTTATATCAAAAACTAAGACTTCCCCTGATCATCATAAATGTTGCCCTTGTGACTATATTTAGGATACTAATTAGTAACTGTTGGGATCTAGACGAGATAATGCAAACACTGTTGACCGATTAATCAAAGAGGTCGATATACAGTTGTTGATGCACAAAACCGGAGGGTCTTGGAACAACGTAAATCCAACCGTGAATCTGCAAGAAAGTAAAGAACACAAGATGTATCGTGGTTCACCCCAATGTTTGGGCTACGTCCACACTGATGTTGATTGTATTTCTTTGTAACTGTATGTATGGATTACAAGTGTGAGGGGAAGTCCCCCAGAGAAAGAAAGAGTTGGTGAGAGCCTCTATTTGGGGATGTTAGGCTTGAGGATTGTGAGGGTGATGAGGAGTCCCTTTTATAGACTAAGGGCTCCTCCCCTTTTACATAGATCATGGGCTCAATGTCTGGAAGCCCAAGTAACGAGGCCCAATATAATATGGTACTAATAGTAGTCCCCCAAGTCTTTAGTCAAGAAAGTCTTTTGGTTGGAGACTTGAAATTCAGTCCATGTGTGGACCGAAGTAACTAGATGTCGTATAAAATTGAATACTCGATATGAGGCGGTGCTCAATGTGAAATGATGCTCAACTAGAAGTAGCACATGTTGCGAGGCTGCTCGGCTTGTGGCTTATGTTGCCTTGGTTGGCTCGGCTTGTGGCGTTGAAGGTGAGAGAGTCCCTTTTATAGAATAAGGGCTCGCTCCTCAATACATAAATGATGGGTTAGAGTTGATGCTTGTGGCGAGGCGATTGCTCAGCAGGCGGCGATGCTCTCTAATGATGGTGAGGGAGTCCCTTTTATAGAATAAGGGCTTGCTCCTCAATACATAAGTGATGGGTTAGGAGTGATGCTCGCGGTGAGGCGGTTGCTCAGTTGGCGGCGATGCTCTCTAATGAAGGTGAGGGAGTCCCTTTTATAGAATAAGGGTTCGCTTCTCAATACATAAGTGATGGGCTAAGAGTCTCTCTCTAATGAAGATGAGGGAGTTCCTTTTATAAAATAAGGGTTTGCTCCTCAATACATGAATAGTGGGTGCTCTATAATGAAAGTGAGGGAGTCCCTTTTATAGAATAAGGGTTCGCTCCTCAGTACATAAATAATGGGCTGAGTCCCACAAGTATTTTTCATGAGGCCCAGTTGCGGAAACCCAATATATGGTACATAGTGCAGTCCCCCAAGTCTTCAGTCAATAGAGGCTGTTGGCTGGAGACTTCAAATTCAATCCATGTATGGGTTGAAGTGGCGGTTGTTCGGAGGCGGTCTTTGTATTCCCTGCACTGAAGCTTTGTAGGTGAAACTTTGCAAGTGAAGCTTTGAAGCTGGAGCTTTTGTAAATGAAGCTTTTGAAGCTGATTGACATGAGTAATGCTCATGAATGTTTATGTTGATTGACATGAGTGATGCTCATGGATGTTGACATGAGTGATGCTCATAAATGTTGACATGAATGATGGTCATGCATGTTTATGTATGATTGACATGAGTGATGCTCATGAATGTTTATGTATGATTGACATGAGTGATGCTCATGTATAATTTTGGAGTACTGAAGTACTTTTGATCACCTAGTGGGTGATAATAGCGGCAGGCTGCCGAATAATTTTGGAGTACTGGACGTACTTTTGATCACCTAGGTGATAATTGCGGCAGGCTGCCGAATAATTTTGGAGTATTGGACGTACTTTTGATTACCTGGTTGGTGATAATAGCGGCTGATTGTAGAATAATTTTGGAGTACTGGGAGTACTTTTGATCACCTGGTTGGTGATAATAGCGGCAGACTGCCAAATAATTTTTTAGTATTGGGCGTACTTTTGATCACTTGGTTGGTGATAATAGCGGCAGGCTGCTGAATAATTTTTGAGTTCTGGACGTACTTTTGATCACTTGGTTGGTGATAATAGAGGGTGAACATTTAAGTGGAGGGGTGAAGGTTGAAGTTTGAAGCCATAGGGCCTGACTCTTTTGGGCATATCAGCCTTCGCCCTCCACATAATATTCCAGCCCACTATTTTGGGCTTGTGGGCTTGGCGACATTTTGGCCTTTTTTTATATTTTTTATTACCCTCTGTTGGGGTTATACAGATGTCTCCAAAAGATAAATCACATCATTCAAAACAAAGGTTTCGACATAAAAACTTCGACAGTTGCAAATCGTTGGTGTGTACTGCACCTACTGCATACTGGGTTGTTGCAAATCTTTTTCCATGTGCGTACTGAGCCTACTGAATGTTTTACCTTTTCCTTTCTCTTTATTTTTCTTTCTTTTGGCAGATGACAGACAAGGGAATAATGCCATTTCCTTGTTTTTGTAAAGGCAGATCAGGAGAGATGAGGATAAGATATTCTTTTTTCCTTCTTTTTCCCTTTTTTTTTCCTACTTTTGCTTTTGTTTCCTTTCTCGGCTTTTCTCCATGAGCAACTGCTTTGGATATGTCGCTTGATGACATGATTAAGGAAATATTCCTTTCTTTAAAGTGATAGCTGTTTGGACAGCCTTTTCGACACCACCCATTTGCTTTTCTTGATTTTTTTTTTTTTTATCCTTAATCTCACAGTTGGCGCACTAGTTCCAGATCCTCCAACGCTTTTTCCAGAGGTGGTGGTGTCGTAAGCGAGCCAGACGATGGAGAATTGACCCCAACCGAGCTTCCTCTAAGCCACATAGCGGCCGCCGTTGAACTGATCGCCGACCTTGACGGCTTGGTAGCCTCCTTTCCTGTAGGGGTCGATGCTCTCATCGTCCTCCTTCGACCCAGATGAAGATGAGCACGACATTGATCCAACCAGGTTTTTCTCATTTCCCGATCCAAATTCAAATTGGGTTTCCTGAATACGGACCCAAAACCCAAAAAGCGATGGCCTTTATCACCCTTCTTTATGTCAGAGATTGGAATGGAGGATTGTGTGATGTTCAACAGAAAGGCTATTCTCCTATCTCCTCCACCGCTAGGATTCTGTACGGTAACTGCCATGCTGTCACCGTTGCCTTTTCTCTAATCTCAAAATCTCTAGAGCGACTTTTGTTGCTTCTTGTTTCTTTTTGTTGTCATCGCCTGTATATCCCCATAATTCAGCCATGCCAGAATGTGAGACAGAACCCTTAGGACTCCATTCAGATCCATCCATCAGTTTTGGAACCTTTTTATGTGCTTTTTTGGATTTCTTCAGTGTCGAAAAAGGTACTGGTTGTATAAATGGGTTTTTCTGTAGCATGCTCTTAACATGGAGTACTTTCTGTCTATGTTTTTCAATCTTCCTCTTCATCGAATGATCTTTGGACTTGTCTTCGAAGAACTTCGAAGAAGAGGGACTCGACGGAGGCATAAGCAAGAGAGCCACCGGAAGCGTCCTTGGTGGACTGCTCGAAGAAGTCGTGAATGTCATCGGTGCTGATGTTTGCCCTCCATGTCTTCTTCCCCTTCCTGGAGGTCCTCACTTTCTTGGGTCATGGTGGACAAAGAGATTGAGAGAGAGAGAGGAGTGTGGCTCAGGTCGGGAATTCTAAAAATAGAGAGGGAGTCTGCGAAGGTTTTCTGGAAAAGGCCAAAGAGTGAGGTTTTCTGGGTTCTTGGGTTTCTGCAGTTTCACGGTGGTGAGATGAAAAGATGAAAGAGAACCAATATACCTTTTCGTGTCGATTCCCACAGACAGCGCCAAATGTTGATGCACAAAACCGGAGGGTCTTAGAACAACGTAAATCCGACCGTGAATCTGCAAGAAAGTAAAGAACACAAGATGTATCGTGGTTCACCCCAATGTTTGGGCTACGTCCACACTGATGTTGATTGTATTTCTCTGTAACTGTATGTATGAATTACAAGTGTGATGGGAAGTCCCCCAGAGAAAGAAAGAGTTTGTGAGAGCTTTACTCTGAATGTGAGAGCCTCTGTTTGGGGATGTCAGGCCTGAGGATTGTGAGGGTGAGGAGTCCCTTTTATAGACTAAGGGCTCCTCCCCTTTTACATAGATCATGGGCTCAATGTCTGGAAGCCAAAGTAATGAGGCCCAATATAATATGGTACTAATAAGAGTCAACTAGTTCTCGTAAAAAATTGGAATGACATGACACAACTCAATTACAACTCGTAAACCTAACCATGGCACATGATAGGAGGGTTTTTACATGTGCTTATAAGTAGTTGAGTTATTTCTCATATTGTCAATTGGTTTTATAATGGAACCTCAACTTTCATCATGATACAACCTCTCCACACACCATCAACTCTCAACACGTCCCCGCATATGTAACTGATTTTCCAACCTACACATGGACAACAAGTGAGTGACGCATGGAACACCTGTGGCCTTTTGGGCTTTCACACAAGGGACAACTTGCTATGATATTATGATGAAATTGAGGTTCCATCATAAAATTAATTGATAATATGAAAAGTAGTCCAAGATTATATAAACCCTTAGCTGGAGTTTATAAGGAGTTGAGTTACTACCTCATATTGCAAATAATTTTAGGGTAATGCTAGAGAAATTAAAATTTTTAAACCGAATTTGCAAATCAAATGATGTGGTTGTAGATGATTGAATTATTAACCAAGTGTCAATTAATGTACTTATTTCTTATTGGTGACACATAATTTGGTTTAAAATTTTGGTCTCAACTTTCTTTAGAAAGAATATATATTACATGAATTGGCAATGCAAGCAGTGGAAGATGCATGGAGGGGCAGGGGGTCAGATGACCCCCCAAACTTTGGTGAACATCCATGGATACTTGGGTGCTGACCCTCCGAATTTAGGTAAATGTCCATGAATACCTTGGGTGCTGCCATTTTGAAGATTAGAGTTGGCTTCATACATGCCCTCCAACTATTTGATGAAATGTCTAAAAGAAGAGTGAATGAAATGGTGATCTCAGTGAATAACAAAGCATCGTCATTCTTGGACAAACATATTAATGAGATGCAATGATATCAAACATTGTTAGTGTGTTCAAGATAAGTGTGTTTCTTTGTTAAGCATTCATATGGGAGCAGCCTTGGAACATATTAGTTACCCTCATAAATGAGACATTAATAGGTGTGCAGTATGCCATTCCAAATGACTTCAGGCCTACCAAGATTCAATGAAATGGCGATATACATGCTATTTTTGGTAAAAACAATTGCGCATTGCGCATGCTATTCTTATTGACCCCTATAATATTATTTCATGGATCCGCCACTAAATACAAGAAAATGAATTCTCTACATGAGACCATGGGATATATGATCATCGGGGTTCGGTCTCGCTTTCAAACTAGAACCTTGGTTGCTTGCTTCCGGTTAGTCTTGACAAGGCCGCCTCTTGTTGCCCAGTCATCTGCATTCCCCAAACTCGAGTAAATCCTCATGGGTTCGTTTTTAGGGAATGGGACTCCAGCTGATTCCAAATTGCGTAACACTCTGATTGGAATCTTGTCCACCAAGAATCTACGTAACATTTGCACAGTTATTAGAAAGTTGTTTATCCATAGGTAACTGTCCAACACCCCCCTTCACGCATGGCATCTGACTTAAAAGAAATTAATTAAAGGTTAGTGCATGTAGTACAATTACATAATGCGTTGACTGTTCCAGACAATCGAATAGGTGTGGAAGGCTTTTGTGGGATCGAACCAAAGGTGGAACTGGGGAGGTGAGTGACCACCCCTAATGCCAAACAATATGTAATAATATAAACTAGGTATATATACAGGTAATTTAAGTAAAGGGATATTCATTTTTTGAAAAAAAAAAGAGGATTAATTGTGGGACTCATTTCACATTAAACTTTAATAATCTGAACCGTCTATTAGGTAAGTCACGATTTATAGATCATCATTGCAAAACTTGAATAAAATATGAAACCCTTTGCTCCTTAAATTATCACGATGAAATTCCAATGCTTCTTAGAATATAGCGTTCATCAATTTCTTTGAACTCAATTAGATGCCTCAATTATTTCTAATTTGGCTAAATTTTGCGAGGATGATTTATGAAGTGTAACTTGAAAATAGACGGTTTGGATCGTTGAAATTTGATAGGGTGTGAAATCCCCCTTTTTTCCAATCCCTTTTCTTAAAGAGTAGTATACATATAAATATTGTGGCTAGCTGGAGACAGATTTGGAATTTAATAGAAGCTTAAAAGAGAAGCAGGAAGCAGCATAGGAAGGCAGATACTACGTACTTTAAGTATGGCATATTGTGAAGGAAGAGTTGATCAGCTTGTTAATAATTTGCTGATTTTGGAACTAATACAATTTGGCTGGTGCAGTTGACATGCATTATTATATAATTTAGTTGACATTCAGAGTAAAAACAGAATAAATCTTTACATGCAGTTTCCCTTGTGCTCGCAGAGTGCAACGCGACATGTAGCTATTAAACCTGAACCGTTTTAGCAGGGTTGACCAAAAAACCAAGATTTTGGATGGAGTTTTCTACTGTACATATCTACACGGGTTGCAGTACTCGAAACTGATCCCGAATTACTTAGGACATGTTTGGTATTGTATTAAAAAAAAAATCCATAATGAGAGAGAAATAGGAGAGAGAAAGAGAGATGACATGTGACTAGTGTAAAACCATTTTGTGAATGACAATGAATTATGCCGAGAATAATTGAGGGAATAGTTGACTTGGCAATCAAGTTAATGAAATCTCTAGGACTCTCGGTGCCTTAAGGAAATAAACATATTGGAGTCCTAATTACATGCAATCAATTAAGGGCCTTTATTAAGTAAATACAAGGAATATGAGTCATGATGGGACTATAATTGATGAGATATGATTTGGGTTGATATCCTTTCCGATAATAGGGAGGAATTGATTGAAACCCTAGCTATATAACCTAGGAGCCGTCCCTGCTTCCATACCGATAAAAACTCATGAAAACTATAAGCCTATTTCGATAGTAGAGTTTATTGAGAGGTACTGGAAGTAGAAGACTACTTCTACTTTGTTCGCAAGGATCAATGGCTTCACCTTCATAACCATGTCTTCCGAATTCTACAGATAAGTTCAATATAATTAGTCGATCTCTATTTCATATTGATTTGATTTATTCGTGATCCTAATGTCTTGTTGTTGTGATTTCAGAATATGTCTTACATGTGGTATCAGAGCCGCACAACAAGCTTAGGGTCCGATATAAAAGTATAAGCAAATTTGTTTATTGAAGATGATTCACATACTAAAGAAAATTTGCTTATCGTTTTGGTTGGATGCCTTCTACTGTTCCATCTCATGAAAATTGGTTTTGATGCTTCCGCAATTTTGTGTTGGTGTGCAATGATTTCTCATGGTTAATAATATATATAAAATTGGTGTTAATTATATGAGACAAATTATTTTTTACTTATATTTTGGTAAAAATAATTTTTTAATTTGGGTTTTTGGTTATATAATTTTCGAGTTCTACTTTACAACCTAATATTTGAAGCTCGAATTTTTCCTTATGGTTTTGGCTCTCTCGGCACTTTCCGACGAGAATAACTTCTTGTTAGGAGTTAGGAGACGACTTGGGTAAGATTTAATTTGAATTACAATTTGTATCAATTTTTCTTTTGTATAAATTACATGAATTATAATTGTTTTCGAATACAAATTTTCCTACGAATTAATATGGATTTTGGTATTAGTTTCTGGGATTTCATGCTTCTGCTTACGTACTCTTATTCTTAATTAATATCAGTAATCCTAATGATATTCTATTGAAGGGAAGAATTGCATTAAACATGTTGCAATTTTCTAATTATGTTAGCAATCTCCTAATCAATTTAATTTAATGTTGACTAATTTATTTTGGTGTTGTTGTAGACATCAAAATTTCGGTAAATAAATGTTGACCGATAAATCAAAGTTTCAACGCTCATGTATTACATAAATTTTACACGTAGCGTGTGTCTAAACAAAAAATCGAAATAAGTTGGAAAAGTCATCAAACAGGACACGTGTCAACACCTGGCAGAAACAACTTATTTCATCTGGAATATTATATTCAAAATTAGGCCTTGGAAATTTCTATAAATAGAAGGCTAATTCATTCATTCAAAGGAACCAAAATCATTATGCAAAATTCTTGAAGCTCTGAAGCTCTGAAACTCCGAAGCTCTCAAGCATCCAGGTTCCCGAAGAATCAAGAAAGCTCTCTTCGTTCTTCGTTCATCGTTCATCCTAAGATCAAGCCCCAACGGCCCTTTGGATCAATAATCATCCACCAATTCAAGATCAAGCCCTGACGACCCTTGAAAAAAGTGTTCTTCGTTCTTCGTTCATCGTTCTTCCAAGATCAAGCCCCAACGGCCCTTTGGATTAACAATCATCCACCAATTCAAGATCAAGCCTCGACGGCCCTTGAAGAAAGTGTTCTTCGTTCTTTGTTCATCGTTTCTTCCAAGATCAAGCCCCAACGGCCCTTTGGATCAACAATCATCCACCAATTCAAGATCAAGCCCCAAAGGCCCCTTGAAGAACTTCCACCAATTCAAGATCAAGCCCCGACGACCTTTGAAGAAAGCACCATCGTTCATCATCCGTTCATCTTAAGATCAAGCCCCAACGACCCTTTGGATCAACAACGTCGACAAATCCACACATCCAACCGTTCTTCAAGATTAAGCCCAAAAGCCCTTGAAGATCCGTTCATCACTGTTCTTCAAGATTAAGCCCAAAAGCCCTTGAATATCCGTTCATCATCGTTATTCAAGATCAAGCTTTAACGGCCCTTGAAGAAACATTCATCCTCAAGATCAAGCCCCAACGGCTCCTTGAAGATCTGCTCAAATCCACCTTCAAAGATCAAGCCCACGGCCCCTTGGAAGAAACTTCCAACAGTTCATCCAAGATCAAGCCTCAACGGCCCTTGGATCAACGAAACATCCATAAATCAACACCTTACGGAGATCGAATCAGAGGATCAAAATAGAGAGAGATTGTAACCCAAAAACCATCAAATACAAAATATTTGTTTGTGCACGTTGTTCTTGTCTCTTTTGTTTCAGGAATTTTCCGTGTTCACAAATTGGCACGCCCAGTGGGACAATCTCTGCCTCTCATCTCTTTCTCCGTTCACGAAATTCAAGCGCACTTCCAAAATTAATGGCATCAAGAAAGGCTCAGACTGTTCCCGCAACCGGCGTAAAGAACAAGAGCGTCATCGTCGCAACTGATGTCACTTTGGGCATCACGACTCGAAGCATGGCAAGAGTTACTTCTGCCGCCTCTTTCACCTCTGCATCAACTCTGCCAAGGGAACAAAAACACCCAAGGCACGAGCCTTTGATCACCTTAGCCTCACTAAGGGCACCAAGGGGGGAAAGCCCAAGGAAATACTCCGAATCCATGCTCTTCGATGCCTATTCAAGCGGCAGTTCAGCCATGCAAGTCATGACCATTGGAGCAACTTCAATCGATGAGCAGCTGGCTCAAATGAATGAAGCAATCGCAAGGCTAACCCGAACTGTGGAAGAAAAAGACTTGCAAATTACAGCACTAGTCAACCGACTAGAGGCGCAGGACGGCGAGAAACCCAACCTGAAGATTGATCCTCTAAAGAAGGAAGACGACGAAGAAGAAGAGCCTCAAGTGGAGAAAAACAATGTGAAGCCGGAGCCAGACCAAGCAGCGGCACTCATGAGATCTCTTTCTATCCAGCAGCTGCAGGAGATGATCACAACCACCATCAAGACACAGTACGAAGGGAGCTCACATACCTCTTTGTTCTACTCGAAGCCCTACTCCAAGAAGATTGATGCCCTGAAGATGCCAAGGGGTTATCGACTACCAAAGTTCATGCAGTTTGATGGAAAAGGAAACCCGAAACAGCACGTTGCCCACTTTGTTGAAACTTGCAACAACGCAGGGATTGAAGGGGACTACCTCGCCAAGCAATTTGTGCGCTCGCTGAAAGGAAACACCTTTGAGTGGTACACAGACCTAGAGCCTGAGTCCATCAACAGTTGGGAGCAATTAGAGCGGGAATTCCTCAACCGCTTCTACAGCACCCGCCGCACTGTGAGCATGCTAGAGCTAACGAACACAAAGCAGTGGAAGGACGAGCCAGTCATTGACTACATCAACAGATGGCGCACTCTGAGCCTCGACTGTAAAGACAGGCTCTCGGAAACCTCTTCAATTGAGATGTGCATCCAAGGCATGCATGGGGTTTGCAATACATCCTTCAAGGCATCAAACCACGGACCTTCGAGGAATTGGCCACTCGCGCCCATGACATGGAGTTGAGCATCGCCCATCATGGGAAGAAGGAACCGATCGCCGACTACAAGAACGACAAAGTTCTTGGGCCAAAGTTGGAGAAGACTGCGTGGAAACCCACCAAGGAAGCAATGACGGTCAACACATCTCCCGTCAAAATCTCCACACGAGGCAAGGCGATTCAAACTGAAGCTTTTCGTGATCAAGAGATACGTAGACGCACTTTGAAGGAGCTTGAGGAGAAGACTTATCCATTCCCCGACTCTGATGTGGTTGCCATGCTGGATGACCTGTTGGACAAGAAGGTGATCGGTTTGCCTGAGTGCAGACGGCCAGAAGAGATGAATCGTACCGACAGTCCAAGATACTGTAAATTCCACCGCTTCATCAGTCATCCGACAGAAAAGTGCTTCGTGCTGAAAGATCTTATCATGAAGCTGGCTCAGAAAGGAATTATCGAGCTAGATCTTGACGATGTGGTGAAGTCAAACTATACCACTGTCACTTCTGGCTCTTTCGACTCAAAGTCTTTACCTCAACTGCCGGGGGCATCCTCCAAGTCAGGCAAAGTTGAAGGATGGACTCAAGTCACTCCTAAGAAATTGCACAAGAAACATACGTCTTCTCCACAAGTCCGCCAATCGGAAAGGGGGCAAAGCAGCTCTTATCAACCTTCAAAGCAACATGAACGTGTTGAAGATGATGAAATTTCGACACATAGATCGTCCATCCCCATCACAATGCGCGATTTCTTTCCTGAAAACTTATTCAATCACTCGGTCAAGACTCCTTGCTATGAAAATTGCAAGGAATGCCTCTCAAAGATCGTTTGACAAATTCACAAAGCTCCTTGTCCACAAGAGCCTAAACTGCAGGACAACACCGCTCCTGGTCTGCACGAGCATAAAAGGCAACACCAACCGCTCCTGGTCTGCACGAGCATAAAAGGCAACACCGCTCCTGGTCTGCACGAGCATAAAAGGCAACACCAACCGCTTCTGGTCTGCACGAGCATAAAAGGCAACACTGTTCCTGGTCTGCACGAGCATAAAAGGCAACACCAACGCTCCTGGTCTGCACGAGCATAAAAGGCAACATCAATGATCCTCGTTCGCACGAGCCTAAAAGGTGACACCAATGCTCCTTGTTCGCACGAGCCTAAAACTGCACGAACCAAAGCTCATTGTCCACAAGAGCCTAAACTGCAGGACACCAATGCTCCTGGTCTGCCCGAGCATAAAAGGCAACACCAACGCTCCTGGTCTGCACCAGCATAAAAGGTGACAACCCAAGCTCCTCGCCCGCAAGAGCATAAACTGCGTATGGCACCAAAAAAAAATCCGAAAAAAAATATGTATTTGAACTACGTTTGACTTGATCTCTTTCTTTGGAAGGGTACATAGGAAGCTCGAGCATTTGATTTCGAGTTCAGTCACATCAAAATAATAATAATAATAATAATAATAATAATAATAATAATAATAATAATAATAAGGGTTTGATTAAAGTCTCATTGATGAAGGTCAATTTTATTACAAATTTACTTGCAATTTCTTTGTACAAAAT